>NW_006439231.1:3704602-3707220 GCF_000325575.1 Pteropus alecto | reverse complement strand
GTGACTTTCGTCAGAGACATCCAGAGACTGTTCTTTTACAATATGTGGATAATTTACGCTTAGCAGATACAACAGATGTAGAATGTAAGCGGGCCACTGAAGATTTATTACAAGAATTAGAGGCTAAGGGATACCGGGTGTCCGCTAAGAAAGCTCAATTCTGCACCTCCCAGGCAATATATTTAGGGTATAAGCTGCAAGGAGGCCACTGGACTCTGTCATCAAGCAGAATTGAGGCCATTTTAAAAATACCCCAACCCACTACTAAGCGGCAGGCCTGAGAATTTCTCAGAGCCGTAGGCTACTGTAGGCTCTGGATTCCAGGGTTTGCAGAGTTAGCCAATCCCCTGTATACCAGCACTGGGGGAAAGTCTGAGGACTTGAGCTGGGGAAAAGAAGAAAAAGAGGCTTTTGAAGCCCTAAAAACAGCCTTGACTACAGCCTCTGCTTTGGCTCTGCCTACTTTAGACAAGCCATTTCAACTCTTTGAGACTAGAGGCATAGTGAAGGGGGTCCTCATCCAGACTCTAGGACCATGGAAGAGACCCGTTGCATACCTCTCCAAAAGACTGGACTGTGTTGCAGCAGGGTGGCCTAATTGCTTGCAGGCCATTGCGGCCACAGCCATCCTCACCAAAGAAGCACTGATTGTCTCGAGCTTTTGGATAACATCACCTGACTCAAGCCAGACCTGACTGACGTCCCGTGACCACAACCAGATGCCACTCTGTACACCGATGGAAACAGCTTCATTGCAGAGGGAGTCAGGTATGCTGGGGCAGCAGTAATTACTGGAGGGAATGTCATCTGGGCTCAGGCCCTGAGCCACGGAACATCAGCTCAGCGAGCTGAACTCATCGCTGTGACCCAAGCGCTCTGATGGGGTAAGGAGAAGACAGTTAACATCTAGACAGCAGGTATGCCTTTGGTACTGCACATATTCATGGGCACTCTATAAAGAGAGAGAATTACTCACCTCAGTGGGGAAGGAAATCAGGAACAGAGAAGAGATCCTAGCTCTCCTGGAAGCCATCTGGCTGCCTAAGAAAGTAGCTATCATACACTGTCCAGGTCACCAGAGAACTGAGTCTGAGGTAGCCCAGGGCAATGCCGAATCGCAAAGGAAGCCTCCTGAAAACCATTGGGGCCTATTGACATTCTTCCAGTTCTGCCTCCCAGAATGCTCTCAGACTCACCTGTCTACACCCTGGGGAGACTTGAATTACGTAGTAAGCTAAAGGGAGTAGAAAGACCCACTGGGTGGCTCCACCTCCTGGATGGACGCACCCTAGTACCTGGTGCCCTGGGTTGGGAACTAGTCTCACTAGTCCATCAGAGCACCCACCTAGGAGGCACAAAGTTAATTGAACTTTTGAAAAGAGACTATTATATCCCAGGGCTACACAAAACTGCCAAAGAGATAACAAGATGTCATATTTGCGCTCAAGTTAACCCTATGCCTCCTGTTGAAGTACAAATTGGATCAAGACTCAGGGGCCAAGCCCCAGGAGAACATTGGGAATCAGACTTTACAGAACTTTTGGATTTAAGTATCTACTTGTGTTCATCGACACCTACTCAGATGGACTGAAGCCTTCACAACTAAGAGAGAAACTGCTCAGGTAGTAGCTAAGAAATTAGTATCAGAAATAGTACCCTGATTCGGCTTGCCATTAACACTGGGGTCCAACAATGGCCTGGCGTTCATCGCCAAAACAAGTAAAACCTTAGCCAAAATGTTAGGTATTAATTGGAAACTACACTGTATATATAGACCTCAGACTTCAGGCCAGGTAGAAAGAATGAACAAGACATTAAAAACTTTAACCAAGTTTAAACTTGAAACTGGTGAGAACTAGGTGAGCCTCCTCCCCTTTGCCCTTCTTAGGGTGAGATGTACCCCTTACCTCCAAGGCCTCACCCCATAGGAAATCATGTTTGGGAGACTGCCACCTCTCCTTCCCAAGATAGGGGTAGAAGAGGCGACTGAAATTCACAATTTCTCACTACTTAAGTCCTTACAGACACTACACTTAGCAAGGAAGCAGATTCAACACTTAATCTCCGCCACCCTGGAGAGCCCTGGACAGTCACTTAAACTTCATAGCCACTCCTCTGGTGACTGGATTTAGGTAAAGAAGACACAGCCAGCCGCCGTCGAGCCCCTCTGGGACGGATCCTTTCCTGTCGTCCTCACCACTCCCACCGCAGTCAAAGTTGCTGGGAAACGCCATTGGATTCATTACACCCGCATCAAGGCTGCTCAACCACCACCAGAGACTGAGAAATGATGCGTTCGCCCAACAGGAGACCCTCTCAAGATAAGACTCTCGTGAGTTTAATTATAATTTGATTAATTGCTATTAACAATGTAAGAGGGAATCCTCATCAGCCTTAACTACTGGAGAGAAAATGCTGGATTTTGTGTCCTAGTTCATGTCATTCCTCAGGTCTACTTTTACTCTGGTGAAGCGGGGGCGGGAACACTTCCAAAATCTAGGGGCCAGAGTAAAAAGGGCTCCTGTTTTAGTTCCTCTTTTAGTAGGAATAGGGATAGCAGGATCGACTGCAGTAGGAACGGCAGCCCTTGTTACTGGAAATTCCAACTATGAGGCCTT
>NW_006439231.1:3700119-3703166 GCF_000325575.1 Pteropus alecto | reverse complement strand
ATATGAAGTGAAGATGGCCAACCTCTGCTTCTGTAATCTGCTTGCTTGTTCTAGGCTTTATAACTAACTGCCTCACTCTCAAACCCTGGGGCTGATCTAACCCTGCATTGTCCTACTTGCTTGGGTGTGGTTTAGGAGGTGTATAAGATATGAAGATGGCCAACCTCTGCTTCTGTAATCTGCTTGCTTGTTCTAGGCTTTATAACTAACTGCCTCACTCTCAAACCCTGGGGCTGATCTCCTCTAACCCTGAATGGTAGAGAGTCAGTCACCGGCTGGCTAATAAAGGATCATAATTAATCTCAATTGGCTCCGCGGGTCTTAGAATAGTTTGCACCATAACAGACCCTTTTGAGTTTTTTTCAGGGATTTTTTTTTTAGTTGCAAAAGAACAGAACTTATACTTAACTATGATATTTATATTGCGTATAACAACTATGACCATTTTGATGCTTAATCTTATTTTTGTGTTCTTACAAAATATTTTATCAATTATTTATATAAGAATAAATTTATATGCAAATACAAATTTACAAGTAATTAACCTTAAAAGTATGTATAAGTTCAAGGCTAAATGTATAAAAACAGGTCATTTTGGCTATACTTAGATGAATGCTCATAAGAAAAGATAAGCTTAACATTCTCTAGGACATAGTCTGAGGATATTAGAGATGTTTTTCTAGTAGAACTGATTGAGAAAGCCATGAAGAAGTCCTTTGAATTGAGGAAATTACTGTAAACAGGAACTCTGACATGATATTAGTTAAGGCATCGTTCTGAGTAGTCAGAGGTATTATAGTCTGAGAGATTTGGGTATTCCTTTTATTAGTGTTTTAAGTTTTCAAAGGCCATTTTTTTTTCCTAAAGAAGAGGTCAAAGCAGAACAGTGTTCAAAGGTAAGATGTATATCGCTCAGTAGCAGAGCAAGAAATTCCTTCCCCTTTGCAGCCCCCATCTAAGACTCCTCCTTCCATGCTGAGTCAGGAAGTGCACATAGACCCTCAGACAAACGAATCACATGCCCCTTGCGTGGACACTGCAAGGATATATAAACTGTAAAAAATCTAACTGGGGCGAGCTCGTGCTTTGTGCTGTCTAGAGCTCCATATGCTCCACTGGCCTAATAAACTCTCCTTCCTCTAACAAAGTTGTCTGAGCATCCAAATTCCTCTGTCAAGTGTTGTTTCCTGCAATACTTACAGTGAGCCTAGTAAATTTTTAAGAAATTCACATATATTAATTCAATCCATCTTTACAATTACCTTCTGCTGAGTTAAGTAATGTACCCAAGGTTATATTACTTGAGAATGACAACCAACAACGAGCCTAAATGGAAAAAAAAAAAAAACAAAGCAAAACAAATATATCTGCTGTCCTGTGGTGGAAGGGGCTTTTTTATACAATGAAGAAAGATACAAGTTGTTTTAAAAGAATCTGTAGTGGCTATAGATAAAGGGGGTGGGAATGGGTGAAGCAGGGAAGTTCTGGAATAGGTGAGTATTCCGTAAGGATGAAATACTTGTTACTTCTAGATTGGTTGTGGGCGACAGTCCAAAAAGTTCATGCATCAGCTGCATGTGGTTGCATCTATTATTCATGTATTCTTTTTTAGATAATTGCTGACATAGCTGCCTGAAATTTGATTTAATGTTTCAACATACATTCAAGAATGTGAGAACTCTTGTTGGTTTCAGCCCATAGCTCTGCTAACTGATGAACTCTCCTTGCCTCTTTTTCCCATTCTCTAATTTAATTTAGGATATATCAGAGTTTTATTTTTTTGTCAAAAGCTAATATTTGGTACAATACTGCTGAACTATGTTTTAATTTCCTATTTCCAGGGCTGTGACTGTTGAAAAAATATGGAATTGCATAATCTTCAGTGTGTGTCGCTCATGGGAACTTTCATGTCTCTGTAGTCTTCTCCTTAATTTGTGTCTCCTTAATTTTGTAGCTTCTATTAATTTCTGTCAATTCTAGAATACTTTGTACTACCATCAAGCCCAGCTGCCCTCCATTCTTTGCATTTTCTGCCTTTCTGATAGTTATAGTGAAAAAAAAAAAAAGATAACAGTTAAAATTTAAGTATATATTGAGGAAATATAATTTCAGCTTAATGTAAAACAGCTACAGGAGCAACCTAAAATAAATGTTAGAAACACACAGTTCCTTTATGTATCCATCTTTGTTTTTTCTAAAAGAAATTCTTGACAGTGGAAGAAAGTCAAAAAGGATTTTTTTAAATACTCAAAACTACATCTTCTGCTTGAGTTTCATTGCACAAATAAAACATTATTTCAGTCAAAGAATGGATGTATTTTTCCACATGTTTCACTGGATACTTAATATTTTGACAGAATCAGCGTGTGTAAAACATTTTATGTGTTTTTGAATTCATAAGTTAAACCTCTTTTTTTAATTAAGATTTTATATGCTGACTAACATGTGATAATAAAATATAAATTTTCCATATTCCATTGTTTACAGCTTGCTAATGTCAGGACTGTTTAGTATATAGATGGATAAAAGAGAGAACTAGAGATTAAGGAGATTCATTTGTTAAAGTATTTAGATGACTTAAAAATTAAAGGGGATTAAATTTAAGAAAAATATTTAACAAAACTCATTAAATTAGTCAGCATTTAAAGTTTTTGTTCGTTTATTTTAAAGATGAGTGAATATATTTGAAGCCTGTAAATCAGCAACTCCAAATGCAATTTGGTAAATTCTAATTAAATTGAACTTTAATCAGTATAGTATAAATATAAGGGCTATGACTGATGTAAAATACAATGATTTAGGCCAAGAGCAAACAGCAGGAAATAAGAAATATATCATAAATAAATAACAATGAATTGTATTGAAATCGATGGTGCCCAGCAAGATAAAATAAACATGTGTCCATAATGTATTAATGATTCATTTACTATGTTAATTACTCAGTGTGAAGTTAAGCTTCTGGTGGCACTCGTTATTCTAATACAAGGGGAATATCTTTGTAAAATATTATGCTTGGAGTGGTAAGTTTACATTTTGTAACTTTCTGG
>NW_006439231.1:3680677-3700089 GCF_000325575.1 Pteropus alecto | reverse complement strand
CAATTGAGATGAATTATGAGCCTTTATTAGCCGCCCGGCCACTGACTCTCTACCATGCAGAGTTCGAAGAGATCAGCCTCAAGCTCCCAAAAGAGGCAGTTTATAAAGCCTAGCCACACCCTAGTTAACATCAAACAAGCAAGCAGATTAACCACACCCTAGTTAATCATCTAACAAGCAAGCAGATTATAGAAGCAGAAGTTGGCCCTTAGCATATCTTTGCCCAGAACCACACACTTAACATGGTTAATTTGGGGTCTTCCCATTCTGTTTTTATTTTTTATTCTCAATAACAGTCACTTATCAATTAACTCAGTCAAAACCAAACTAATAACACTGCTTTCTTTTCTGAAAAATCTTTAAGGGAACTCAATAAGAACATCCCAAGCCAATAATAGGAAGCAAATGAAAACATTCAAAGTCACTTGAGAATCTCTGTCATGATGCCTTTTTCATATAATGTGTTTCTAAAAGCTAGTCTATGTTTGTTATCGCTCAGTAGCAGAGCAAGAAATTCCTTCCCCTTTGCAGCCCCCATCTAAGACTCCTCCTTCCATCCTGAGTCAGGAAGTGCACATAGACCCTCAGACAAACGAATCACATGCCCCTTGCGTGGACACTGCAAGGATATATAAACTGTAAAAAATCTAACTGGGGCGAGCTCGTGCTTTGTGCTGTCTAGAGCTCCATATGCTCCACTGGCCTAATAAACTCTCCTTCCTCTAACAAAGTTGTCTGAGCATCCAAATTCCTCTGTCAAGTGTTGTTTCCTGCAATACTTACAGTGAGCCTAGTAAATTTTTAAGAAATTCACATATATTAATTCAATCCATCTTTACAATTACCTTCTGCTGAGTTAAGTAATGTACCCAAGGTTATATTACTTGAGAATGACAACCAACAACGAACCTAAATGGAAAAAAAAAAAACAAAACAAAGCAAAACAAATATATCTGCTGTCCTGTGGTGGAAGGGGCTTTTTTATACAATGAAGAAAGATACAAGTTGTTTTAAAAGAATCTGTAGTGGCTATAGATAAAGGGGGTGGGAATGGGTGAAGCAGGGAAGTTCTGGAATAGGTGAGTATTCCGTAAGGATGAAATACTTGTTACTTCTAGATTGGTTGTGGGCGACAGTCCAAAAAGTTCATGCATCAGCTGCATGTGGTTGCATCTATTATTCATGTATTCTTTTTTAGATAATTGCTGACATAGCTGCCTGAAATTTGATTTAATGTTTCAACATACATTCAAGAATGTGAGAACTCTTGTTGGTTTCAGCCCATAGCTCTGCTAACTGATGAACTCTCCTTGCCTCTTTTTCCCATTCTCTAATTTAATTTAGGATATATCAGAGTTTTATTTTTTTGTCAAAAGCTAATATTTGGTACAATACTGCTGAACTATGTTTTAATTTCCTATTTCCAGGGCTGTGACTGTTGAAAAAATATGGAATTGCATAATCCTCAGTGTGTGTCGCTCATGGGAACTTTCATGTCTCTGTAGTCTTCTCCTTAATTTGTGTCTCCTTAATTTTGTAGCTTCTATTAATTTCTGTCAATTCTAGAATACTTTGTACTACCATCAAGCCCAGCTGCCCTCCATTCTTTGCATTTTCTGCCTTTCTGATAGTTATAGTGAAAAAAAAAAAAAGATAACAGTTAAAATTTAAGTATATATTGAGGAAATATAATTTCAGCTTAATGTAAAACAGCTACAGGAGCAACCTAAAATAAATGTTAGAAACACACAGTTCCTTTATGTATCCATCTTTGTTTTTTCTAAAAGAAATTCTTGACAGTGGAAGAAAGTCAAAAAGGATTTTTTTAAATACTCAAAACTACATCTTCTGCTTGAGTTTCATTGCACAGATAAAACATTATTTCAGTCAAAGAATGGATGTATTTTTCCACATGTTTCACTGGATACTTAATATTTTGACAGAATCAGCGTGTGTAAAACATTTTATGTGTTTTTGAATTCATAAGTTAAACCTCTTTTTTTAATTAAGATTTTATATGCTGACTAACATGTGATAATAAAATATAAATTTTCCATATTCCATTGTTTACAGCTTGCTAATGTCAGGACTGTTTAGTATATAGATGGATAAAAGAGAGAACTAGAGATTAAGGAGATTCATTTGTTAAAGTATTTAGATGACTTAAAAATTAAAGGGGATTAAATTTAAGAAAAATATTTAACAAAACTCATTAAATTAGTCAGCATTTAAAGTTTTTGTTCGTTTATTTTAAAGATGAGTGAATATATTTGAAGCCTGTAAATCAGCAACTCCAAATGCAATTTGGTAAATTCTAATTAAATTGAACTTTAATGATCACAGTATAAATATAAGGGCTATGACTGATGTAAAATACAATGATTTAGGCCAAGAGCAAACAGCAGGAAATAAGAAATATATCATAAATAAATTATAAAACAATGTATTGAAATCGATGGTGCCCAGCAAGATAAAATAAACATGTGTCCATAATGTATTAATGATTCATTTACTATGTTAATTACTCAGTGTGAAGCTAAGCTTCTGGTGGCACTCGTTATTCTAATACAAGGGGAATATCTTTGTAAAATATTATGCTTGGAGTGGTAAGTTTACATTTTGTAAATTTCTGGAAGAAAGTAAACAAAAGAATTTCTTATTGACTGTGGTTGTTGTGGCGCGATCAATTCTAAGACCCACGGAGCCAATTGAGATGAATTATGAGCCTTTATTAGCCGCCCGGCCACTGACTCTCTACCATGCAGAGTTCGAAGAGATCAGCCTCAAGCTCCCAAAAGAGGCAGTTTATAAAGCCTAGCCACACCCTAGTTAACATCAAACAAGCAAGCAGATTAACCACACCCTAGTTAATCATCTAGCAAGCAAGCAGATTATAGAAGCAGAAGTTGGCCCTTAGCATATCTTTGCCCAGAACCACACACTTAACATGGTTAATTTGGGGTCTTCCCATTCTGTTTTTATTTTTTATTCTCAATAACAGTCACTTATCAATTAACTCAGTCAAAACCAAACTAATAACACTGCTTTCTTTTCTGAAAAATCTTTAAGGGAACTCAATAAGAACATCCCAAGCCAATAATAGGAAGCAAATGAAAACATTCAAAGTCACTTGAGAATCTCTGTCATGATGCCTTTTTCATATAATGTGTTTCTAAAAGCTAGTCTATGTTTGTTTCAGATCAATTGTCTTTTAGTTATTAAAAAAAAAGGCAAGATGAAATGACAAAGAATAACTTTAACATGTAAAATTAACCCTAAACCTCAGGTGATACTATAATGCTATATACATATATGACCAATACTTATTTGGGATAGCCTAAAGCAGTGCTTCATCATTTCATAGTGATGAATCTATGTCTAAGTAAACATACTGATTGTTTTCATATCTGAATTATGAAATGGTAATAGAATTGATAATGCTTAGAGAATAAAATCTTTTAAATATTGTTAACTTTTATCAACAACTCTTCTTTAATGATTAGTTTTCAGGTCAAACAGACGACAAATCCACACCTAGTAATTTAAGCAGTAAAGGAGTTATTGAGCAACGTTAGACAGCTTACAGAATCTTCTGTTGGGCAAAGAGGAACAAGCTCTCACTTGAGTGTTAGGAAAAACTTCCAGAATCAAACACAGAACTAGAGGAAATACTCCTTTCCCACCATCTCTATTCTACGCTGTCTACGTATCAAAAAAATTGCTACAAACACTGTAGTGTCCAGATATGCACTACTATGCTTTCACCTAAGTCAACAAAGAGATTACTGATGCATCATCATCTTGTTTCACTGATTTGTCTTCTGAATCAAAATCTAAAATGCTTGCCTTTGATGACTAGTTCCTAAACTATAAGTTACATATGTCAGTACTCTGGTATAAAGGAAAGCTGAGAAATGTATGGCTTTGTTTTGTTTTTATTTTGACTGTACATAGTATGATTGGAATTACTATGTAAGAAACCATTAAGGTTTAGAAATGATGCTGTTCAGAATATTTTAGACTGCTATAAATGGGAAGCATCCCCTTCATTTGTAGCCCCTTATGTAGCAAATGTTAACATATACTTTAACATACATTCCATTAAATGATTCTGAGAACAAAACAAAAACATTACATTCTTTCCAAAATGAATACAAATTTGGGTGAAGGCTATGGTGAGGCCCAAAGGAGGTGCCTAGGGCACAACATTTAAGGATGCAGTTGTTCTCAGGTGTAAGAGTGAGCTCAAGTCTTACCAGTTTTTCAAGTCACAAATATAATATATCTGGCTTATGTTTTCATCTTGGTTAGACAAGTCATTGCCACAATATTCTATTGCTATGACATAAATTGCAGAATTCACCACAACTAAGAAAATCAATATGTCACCATCAAGGCTGATAGGAGTTTGGTGTCGCCCCAATGGTAAGAGGGAGGGAGAGGGATAACGATGGCACAGATGTGTAATTAGTGCTTTTCCTTGATTCTAACTGAAATTTTGGCAGTGAAGTATCACAGGTCATTGAGATTTAATAGTTCTATTGAAAGTATATTTTAGAAAGACAAAATATGCCCCAAGGAGGCACATGGTTCCAGTGTGGTAGCCAACATAAAGGGGCCAAAATGGCCACAAAAGGGCAAAAAGGCTATTAAAGACCACAAAAAAGAGAGAGAACCTAGAAGGGCAAAAAGGGGCAAAAAGAAGGGGAGCCCAGAAGGGCAAAAAAGGACCTAGAAGCACGAATGTCTGCCTTATATTTGGGCCATGATAGGTGGTTCCAAAGGCATTCCTAGGTGATTGGCAAGTGAGGTCATTTTGATTGACACCTGGCTGCTATAACGTTGCCTAGTGTGCATGTGTGAACCCAGAATTCTACTACTATTGAGATGTTCTTTGGGCGATCTCTAGGCTGGACTCTTATTTCTTTGTTCTCCCCGTCACTCATGTCTGACTAGCTAACTAATAGATATTATAGAGGAAAGGTGTAAAATTGAAAAGAGAAAAACTTTTCTAGGTTTGATCATAAGAAAACATTTGGTTGTATAATGTTTTATATCCCATGTTTTTTTTTTTTTTTATTGTAGCTTGCATTTCAGTCATGGTGGCAAAGAAGATAAATACATTTCTAGAATAAGTATCTATTCCCATGAGGAAATACTGTTCTCCCTTCAGTGATGATAGCTGTCAGATACTCTATTAGGAGATACATGTGTGTATAATTTTATATATAACTATATATAATTTTATTATATGTAGTTTATAATATATAGCATATATGTATATGATTATAATAGTTTATAATTTCTGGGAAATTTTTCTCTGTAATAATAGGTGTCAGATTGACTGGTGAAAGAAAGCTTAGACAACTAAGCCCTTGTATAAACTTGGTATTTGACAGTAAGGTAGCATTTTTTTCATGAGTCCATTAGGCAAGTCAAGAAAAGCTAGGATAAATCTGACATGCTCTCCACATTTTTTTAAATTTTATTTTAATTTTTTCCTTAGTTACACAGATCTGCTAGGACCTTTATAAACTGATCTTTGATATGCAGTAAACAACCAACTATTACCAGAGTGCCTTGAGAGTAAATCATTCTACTTGCTAAGTCTGAGCCTACTGTCCAATCTGACAAGACGACCATCTTTCACCTGGTTGCTAAATGCTTCTATTGGGCCTTTTCCCTATTTTGGGGCATCTCATTTTAATGGCAGAATCTCCCATTAATTTCCCTAGCTTACTGAAGACAGTACAGAGCTTTTCCTGGTTGTTGCTTTACTCACTAATGCAATTTTCCTTGACTTGGTGAAGGCAATATTCTCTGGTACCTCTCCAAAGGCATACAAAAAAGTGAATCATTTACACGATATGTTTTTCTACTTATATATCTCTTGGCGCTTGGAATAATTATTTATATTATTCACAATAATTGATGGCATCTTAGCTTATTATAGAATAAGCCAACACTGAGTTTCAGTTGCAGTCTACCAATTGAAAAAACTATTGCTGTGATTCTCAGCTATTCCTACTAGCATATTCAATTCAGATTTTCTGAATACGTGCATACATCTAGCACAAGTTTCTCTTTCATATCTTCATTGTAATTCATTACTTTGTAGAGAAATAATCTTATTTTCTCCTATATCTATTTATAACTACAAAAGAAATGTGATTCAGATAGTCCTAGAAATTGTATGTTTTTTGAATCTCCTTTGATATAAGAATCAGATTTGTAGAGCTGAAATTTTCTTTTACACTTTCCGTAGTAATCAACCAGATCATCTATTCTTATAAACTTCATAATTATAATTTATAACAGTAAATATTCATCCTATAAAATAAATTGACTTGCCTTCAATATACACAGAGGTAAAGGTGATCCTTTATCTGTGAAAATTTAAGAACTGCTTTAACTGCCATGAATTCCTTTCTCTAATGCTAACTTGGATATAAGTGCTTATAAAACTAATCAGATTCCTACTTTTCTGAAAGGTCTGTTTGAAACCAGTCCTGGCTAATTCATTTATTTATTAACATAAATAGTTTCAAATATTAAAATTCAATCTAGCTATTTTAAACAGGAAGACATTTTTTTTTTCCTAAAAAGAGTCTAAAAGAAATAATAAGCAAACAAACAAAACTCACAGAATTTTTGAAAGGGCTAACATGAGCAGGTCCTGGCTGAATTTCCAGTAGCCATGTTCAGAACTCCATTGAAGAATCCTGTTAGTTAATGCTTGAGCTATTTGTACCATAATCCCTCTGTGCTAATCATAGTTAGAGGGTCACTGCTACCTCCTTTAATTAAGAACTGTACTTTTTCTACTGTTCCTAATGTGGCTACCATATTCCATACTTCAATTTGTTTTCTTTCGAAGTAAAAATCTCATACTGGTGCATAAAAGACTTTGTATAGCAATGAATGACAAATACTCACTTTAACTTCCATTAAACTTTAATTAATCAATACTTGTATAATTGTATACTTGCACAAATAAGAATTGTACAACACTTGTTTCCACTTACTTTGGCAAGTTATAAACATAACAAAACTTTTCTCTGTGCAGGAAAGGTAACAGTGGTTTGGCCTGTCTACGATAACATAGTTAACAAGCTTCAGTAAATGTGGACTCTAGAGACGTGGCACACAAAAGCACACCACTGAGTGATTTCTATGAAATTTAAAATAAATTATTGAGATTATTGTGTCTGTGTGTTCCCTATGTGTGTGTGTGTATTTCCTTTTATTGTCTAGCATCAGACCGTAGCCATGGTTTCAGACTTCTAAATGGAGAGAAGGGGAAAAAAGTGGAATTTGATCTATTCAACATTTCCTTTACTGTAAGTTTAGTGTTAATTGAAAATTTTCTCCAAATGGTATCAAGGGTTATATAGTTTGTTAAGGCTGCCATAATAAAATACTAGAAACTGGGTGGCTTAAACAGCAAAATTTTATTTTCTCATAGTTTTAGAGGCTAAAAGTACAATATCAAGATGTTGGCAGGTTTGATTTCTTTTAAGGCTTCTCTCCTCGCTTTGCAAATGTTTACCTCCTCACTGTGTCCTCACATGGTCTTTTCTCTGTGCATGTGCATTCATACTGTCTCTTTCTTTTCTTGTAAACACACCAGTCATATTGGATTAAAGCCTCTACTTTATTACCTCATTTAATCTTAATTATCACTTTAAAGACTCTGTCTTCAAAATATAGACACATTTTGTGGTACTGGGGATTAGAACTTCTACATGAATTTTGAGGGGGCACAATTCAGTTCATAACACATGATCAGGCACTACCTGCCTGGGAAAGCTAGAGGAGAGTGGATTGGTTTCAAATATTTCCCTTACAGATAGAAAATAGGTGATTCTTCAGGAAAAGCTCTTAAAAGTGTCCTGAACTAACCAGTAGATGTTCTTTTAGGGTATTCCCTTTTCTTCCTTTATCAGATATGACCCTAGATAAAATGCCCGGAGCAGATATAAAATGAAAGATATATAAAATGCAAGAATAAGATATTACTTTGAGGTTGCAGTCATAAGGATGGGCAAATACATTGCTTAAGGCACTGCACACTAATTCTAGGTTGCCTACCTTTGGACTTATTTTAAAGGAAAAATAAATAAACCCATATATTTTAAGCTAGAGATTTCCACATGACTGCAGTCGAAGCTAGATGCAATTTCTAAATGTTACATCTCTTAAAAAATGGATACAACCTCTACATTTAGAATAAAACTAGTGACTATATTTTTAGTCTATTTTATCTAATTTTTTCCTCTCTCCTCCTTTTTCACTTTTACATTGAAAGTGGAAACTGAGAAAAATAAGAGAATTTCTTAGTTCATTTTGTCCATCTTAAACTTTAATTGTAATCCAGTTTATCAGGGTTAATAATCATTTTTTAATACCTCTTGTCTAAAAGAAGAAATGAAGAAAAATGTGTTTTTTTAAATTTAATTTTAATAATAAGCCAAGTTATTGAACATATTAAAGTTTGGGTTTTCAATGAAGTAAAAAATTTCCCTGAAAAAAAAAGAAAAAGTCTGATCAAAGAGAGTGATTCTTTGACCTTATACAGAGCAAATATATTTCAATTATACGAGTATTTACAATTTAGATTGTATTCAGCACATACCTCTATCTCTGTCTCTCTACTTAATTTCATTGAATTTTTACAAGAATTTTAGTCCTGGCTGTAACAGTGGATACTTGGAATGTAAAAACAGTTGGAAAAATACTTCTTTTATGATTAAAATGTGTTTATATAAATGAAAGACCAGTATGTAATATAATTAAAGATGATCAGTTCTATATTTTAGGAATCTAGAAAATGAAGCAGATTTTAAGAAACAGTTAAAATTAGTTATTACCCAAGAGAATTAGAATGTTGGACTACTGACATGAACATTGATACTAAATACAGCAAGAAACTTTGGTCTACTACTGACATTACAAAATTTGGGAAGGAGTTTAGATGATGACAAATCTACATATTAAATATGGTTTTATTTTTGCAATTGTTTGGAAATCTCCCTTTTATTTATTCAAATATTTATTGAGTACTAATTATATTTCAAATACATAATAAAATTTCTATTCTTATTGCATTATATTCAAGAGAGATAAAAAATAAGGGATGAAAACTAAAATAATTAAGTCAGTTATAAGATAAATCAGAATATGATAATATTCTGAGGACAGTCAAACAAGGAAGAGGAATGAATGTAGCCACATTAAGTAATTTAGAGAAATCTTCAAAGAGATGCCATTTGCTCAAAGATGTGTATTTTACCAAGAATAAACCAAGAGAAGATCCAGTGTAAGTATCTGTCAGACATAAAGTCCTGCAAAACTGAGAGCCCTATGATAGGAGTATGCCTAGTATGTTCAAGTAACAACTAAAAGACAGTTTGGACCCGATAGAAAGGGAAAAGCATGGAAAATGTGATCAGGGAGGTTATCGGGGACAGTTTCCATTTGATTTTTAATTTTTAGAATATCATAAGCCTTCTACTCTCCTACTTGCATTTCTTAAGTGATTTCATTCAATAAGTTGCCCCTAAATACAGCATATATGCCAACAAATATAAAGTGTGTAATTCTGACCTTAAGATATCCTATGACAATAAGTAAAACAACAAACATAGAACACAAGAAAATATTTTTGGTTTCTTTCTTTCTGCTGAATTGACCTAGAAATAATGACATCCCCATAATAATAAGAACCCCTCGCATGCTGACTTTGGTTTCTAAATACCTTTCCACCAAAATGATACAAAATCACTGATATTAAGGTAGTGATGTTAAAAAAGGAAAAGCAAGAGTCTGTATTAGCTGCTTTGAATGATTAATATTTACAATCTCATTTAATCCTCACAAAAGCTCAATGGTTTGGGGAATGTTATGTCTCTTATTTTACATATAAAGAAACTGAAAAATACTGAGTTTAAATAAGTTAGCCAATGTCAAACTGTTAGAAAGTGCCAAAGACAGACTGGTTTGAATTCTGGTTTGAATCTAAAGTTCTTGACCATTGTGTAATACTATATACCTACTGTATGTTATAAATACACTACGTTTTCAAATTATCAAGTGAAGTTGAGAGTATAAGGAAGTGTAAAGACATTAAACAACAAAAAGTGAAGAAAAATCAGGAATAACAATATTAGTATAAGACATAATCAAATTTGGAGCCAATAACTGAAAATGATGAAACAACATGCTTTTTTAATAATAAGAATATAACCAAAAAGATTAAACATGTACAATAAACATATACGATTTACAAAAACAAACATGTTATGGATTCATCGAGAGATTGCTAACAGGTAGCTACAACTGCCCCAAACTGGCTGGGTTCTGAGGATACAGAGTCAAGCGCTATTTGTGACTTTTCAATGTTTATAAGAGGATTAACTTCTTTACTTTCCAACATATCATTACAGAGATTTTAGGGTTTTTTTTTTTTTTTTTAAATAAGCTATTAGATCTGAGAGAATATTATGCATTATTGTTGGCTGATTTGATAATAGTGCTAAGACCTGTAAAGGGCTAATTTGTAATGAGGATTTTTATAGTTGCAAACTACTCTCACTCTTAAAAGGAAAGAGTACATTACAGCCAGTGTGATTGTACATTCTGTGCAGAAAGTATACTTTCATGTGATTATAGACATCACATTGTGAAGATGAAATTTAAAAAGGGGAGCTATTGAGGTAGCTTGAAATCATTGCCAGTGGCAACATTATTTAAGGTAAGCTGTTTAATTTACAAGTTAATTTTCACTTTTTTTATTTTTATTTTTTAAATTTTTGCTTTGGCAATTACAGTAACTTCTCGCTTCAAAAATGTGATAATATTTTGAGGAATTTGTTTCAAAAAATTTTAGTCACAGAGTATTCGTTTGCATAGATTTAAATATATTGACAGTCAGAAAAAATATTTTTAATGTCGCAATAGTTTTGCTCAGGACTGAATTATTAAAGGAAGATTTATGTATATGCTTGCACAAATGTGGGAACCACGGTAGGACCATAATGACCCTTCTGAAAAATAAGTTAGCAACAATCCCACACCTCCCTTCTAGGAAAGGAAAGTCTCTCTGGTCTCTGTAAGAGTGATATTTTTTTTATATCCTTCTCTTAGTGGGAAGTGTTGGCACATGACACAGTCCTACAGGAGAAGAAAGATAGCAATAGTTTTAATAATATCTTCCTACTCTCCATCCTAAAAATTCTTTCAAATTTAAAAATAAAGGACTGTTTTACATTATCATTCTGAGAATGGAGAACAACAAGAAGTTTGTGAGGCATTGTTCCAACGATTATTTGGAACTGTCTTGGAAAGCCCATTTTATTATAATTAGATTGGCTTGCCCTGTGTGATTTTTGGTACTAATGTGGTTAAAGTGAAGTTCTTTAGTTGGTAATGATAGTTCAGACCAGGTTGTTTGTATTGGGATAGCAGAATGGGTAACATGTTTTAGAATACAGAAAATTTTGTGAATTTCTTAAGAAATTCTGGAGTTTCTTCAGAAATCCGGAAAATAAAACTTTTACAGTATTAAAATAAATAAGTTCTAAGTATAAGAACACATTTATTTTGCTTAATTAACACATATTGTAACAGCATTCAGAAAACTCAAAAACTCAAAGATTAATCTAGGTAAGGAAATGCATTACAGTAATTTTTATTTAAAGACTGATTTTAACCACAGCAGGCATGTCGCTTTGCTTATGTCCATGATAATCTCATGAGGCAAAGTTAGAAGTGCTGTCACAGATCATCTTATTTTAAACCAAGCTTGCCTTTTACACCTAGGCTTCAAGTTTTCAGCTGATGCTTTAGCTTGGTTTTGACTCCTGAACCATCGAGGAAGCTCATGACGGTGGAATTTCTAGGAGCAAAGAGTTAATTCTTAAAACATTGTTATAAATACATAGAATAAAATAATTTATAAATTAATAACATCTAAACTAAAATATTATCAGCTTAAGCCACTTAACATTTTAAAGAATATACCAGAGATATTATGAGAAAAATTAAGAGTAAACATGATTGTTTTAAAACTAAACTCATTTAAGTAAGTATACAAAAAAAAAAAAAAAAAAAATTCTGTATTGACTATCCCTATTGAATTTAGCAGGAACTAGGCATCAGATGAATTATTTATTAGGTACTGCCATTAGTGAAATCCTCTGCCACGTAAATGTCTATAAGTAGTTGAAGTGCTGAAATTTGAATTTTGATGTTTCTCATTCTAAATATCATGTTCTTTATATAAAATGTATGTTATTTACAATGAATAAAGATAATGCTATGTACAAATAGGAATATAGCATTTCATAGAAATAACTAATTATCATATAAAATTAAAGTAGCTCTAGATTTCCACAAAGACTCAGACTCAAGTGGCCAAACAAAGATGCTTATTCCAAGATCAAAGTATGCTTTCATTATTTGATTACAGGATCAAAGCATTCTTACTGGATCTAGAGTGTCTAAAAGTAGAAGACATTAAAATAAAGACCTAAAGCACAAAGACTGACCTTTAGTTCTCCAATCAAGAAATATGAGTCAGTAACTAACTAAATCTCCATGTGAAATTCCTGATTGTTAAATCAAAGGATATTATTACTCACAGGGAAACGATTCCACCTAATAATATGTAAACTGACTGGATATATGATGTCTATATACAAGTCTTGGTTTGAAAGAAGATAATGTTGTAACAGCAATTCTAGAATCTTTCCCCTACTAAATTATTAACTATAAGTAAATGACTGGGCATGAGCAAGGCTACAATGCATGCTGAGGTTAAAATCATTATCTTTAAATAGCAATTACAGGAATACATTTACTTTTTTATCCTAATCATTAACTCTGAGTTTAATGACTCTAGTCTGATGTTAGAATGTTACTTTCAACTGTAATAAAGTCTTATTAATTTGTAATTATACATTGGAAATAATTTTATGAAGAAAATTTTTATGAAGATTAAAGAAAAATGAAATACAGTGCTTTGTTTTCAGATTTGATATCAATTTTTAAAAGTACATTGATATTTTATAGATATAATATTGTTTCTGATGCCTTCTTCTAACTTTTCATATGTACTCAAATCTTTTCACCAAAAAAAATATTCCTGCTCACTTATCATTTCAAAGGCTTGAAATGTGCTTGTTGGGATGGGCAACCTGGGCTCATGACTTCCATAATGAAAAGAAAGCCTTCAAGTAATAGCTGCTTTGTAGAAGATGAAGAAAATATAAGGAAAACCTAGACTAGAACAACAACTTGAAACTTACCCTAACTTTGCTCAGGGTACATCAGCCCAAAAACTAGAGATACACAAGGAATTGAGAAAAATTCCTTTTTTCGGGATGCCATTCTTATCTTGTAATTGTTACAAAGCAAAAATCTAACCGATACAAAATTTCATACCAAGAAATATAGAGTAACAATAATCTAAAATATGTGATGCTGGCTTTGAAAATAGATAGTGAGTGGGGAGGAAATTTTTTTTTTGAGGTTGGAAAATGATTGCCTATTTTACGTAATTAGAAAGCACTTGGCAGACTGTCTCCTGAGGTAACTTGAAAAACAATATATATTCTTGATCTTGTAGTAATTTGTAAAAGATATTTTGAGTCAAATATTGAAATTGTTAAGTTGTTACTATGCAATTGTTTATTGTGGCTACACAGGATTTTTAAAAATACAAGAAAAAGATTAGCTCAGAAAAGTAATGACTAGTTTGCTAGATTTTAGTGGAAACAGTTCAGAAATTGTGGAATTAAAAACTGAAAAA
Source organism: Pteropus alecto (assembly GCF_000325575.1). Taxonomy (NCBI): domain Eukaryota; kingdom Metazoa; phylum Chordata; class Mammalia; order Chiroptera; family Pteropodidae; genus Pteropus; species Pteropus alecto. The sequence goes on along the minus strand of NW_006439231.1, from coordinate 3,686,279 downwards.
TGAGCTATGTTTTTCTATAATTTCCATTTATCTATTAATCTATTTAAACAGAATGTGATATTAATTAAAGCATTTCATTCACTTTCCATGTCAATGATCACCAATATTTTACTTAATTTTTTCTTCATAAATAATTCAATGAATATCTAGACCTTAACACTGCCCAAATTATCATATGTTTAAAATATGCAAAATTATATTTATTATATTTAATAAAATTGTATAATACAATGCTAATTAAATATAATAATTTATATTTAAGGAAGAATTATTAATATATAATCATCATAAGTAATTGTTCTCATCTAAATTAGCAAAGCATTGAGTTTTCTGACATGTCTATGAATAGGCAAACCTACTGCTAACTAAACATATTTTTTCTTGCTGTTCATTTACTAATTAGTTAACATAGAACACTTGTAAATGACCTGAATTGCAAAGTCATATTTTTAAAACATCTGCAGTCTATTATGAATGTTTAAACAAATGAAAGAAATGCTTTGATTTAACTGCATTTCCCTTGACACTTAATTTGAAAAGGGGAAAATGAGTTTTCTTGGCATTTTTATTATATAAGATAATATCATTAGTTGTTTAGTAGGAAAAATTAATTCAGAATTTCTTGCTGAAATACAATATGTTCAGTGTTTAGGGAATAAGGCTGTTCATTATTTAGATTTGCTTTATTATCTAACTCTTTCAATTGTCTTCACATTTTAAGAAGTTAAATGGAACCATTTTAAATGGTTATTCTGTTCTGCTTTATATTTGGCTAAAACGAATATGTACATTTAATTGCACTCCATTCAATTTAAGAAAAAAACAGTACTTGAATTATCCATTCATGTAGGCATCCTATGAGATTCATATAATTTTTTTTTAGTTCTCATTTAGATTTGTATGACAATAGATCTTGACAAGAAAATAATGATAATAAAATAGTAGAAGCATTTATACTTGCTAATTCATTCTACTTTGTTTCTATGAGTTCAGCTACTTTAGATTTCACATATAAGTGAGATAGTACAGTTTTTGTCTCTCTCTGGCTTATTGCACTTGTGGTCCATTCACCTCACAAATGAAAGAATTCTTTTTTATGGCTAAATACTATTCCATCATAAATACATATGTGTATGAATGAAATATACATGTATGTATGTATGTGTGTGTATATATTACCGTTCATCCTTCAATGGACATTTAAGTTATTTCCATATTCTGACTATTGTGACTAAAGCTGCAATGAATGTGAGAGTACAGATCTGTCTTCATGATTGTGATTTTATTTCTTTAGAAAAAATACCCTGGAGTAAAAATTTTAGATAATGTGGAAGTTCTAGTTTCGATTTTTTGAGTAACTGCCATTCTGTTTTTCATAGTTGCTATACCAATGCACATTCCCACAAAAAGTGCACAAGGTTTCCCGTTCCTCCACATTCTCACGAACATTTAATAGCTTTTATCTTTTTGATAATAGCATTCTAACAAGTATGAGGTAGTATTTCATTGTGGTTTTATTTGCATTTCCCTGATCAGTAATGTTGAGCATCTTTTTTCCATTCTTGTTGGTCATTTGTATGTCTTCCTTGGAAAATAATCTGTTCAAGTCCTCTGCCCATTTTTTAATTGGCTTATTTGTTTTTTGCTGACTAAGGAACATAAAACTCAATAGCAAATATATATATATATATGGTGTGTGTGTGTGTGTGTGTGTGTGTGTATACTCCATACGCAACCCATCCATTTACTTGTCTTAATCCATATATGTTTATATATTTAAAGTGGCTTTCTTATTGACAACATATAGTTGGATCATGTTTTCTGATTTACTCTGACAATGTCTGTATTTTAACTGGTGCATTTACATTAAAATGATTATTGATATTTTGGAGTAATATCTACCATATCCATTACTGTTTTCTACTTGTTGCCCTTTTTCTTTATTTCTATTTTTGTCTTTTACTCTTTTCTTGCCTTTTATGTTTTTAATGTATCATTTTATATAATTTGTGTGTGTGTGTGGTTGTCCTAGTGTTTGCAATATACATTTATAACTAATTCAAGTTCTCAAATAACACTATACCACTTTTTCAGTAGTGTGTGTATCTTATAAAAAAACAAATAATGCTTATTTCTCCCCTTCGACCCTTGTATCATTGCTGTCATTTATTTCACTCATACAAAAGCACACATAAGTGTGTACTCATACACACTTATGTGTGCTTTTTACATGTGTATTTATGTATGCTTATATATATATATATATAGATGTGTGTATGTGTATGTGTGTGTGTGCATATATAAATATATATAATCATACATAAATACATTGCTGGTATTATTTTTAACAAACTATTCTCTCTAAAGAATATCTTTTAACATTTCTAGCAAGGCAGGTTTACAAATTTTCTCAGTTTTGTTTGTCTGAGAAGGATAATTTTTGAAGGGTAATTTTGCAGAGTATAGAATTCTACATTGTTTCTCTCTAAAGAATATCTTTTAACATTTCTAGCAAGGCAGGTTTACAAATTTTCTCAGTTTTGTTTGTCTGAGAAGGATAATTTTTGAAGGGTAATTTTGCAGAGTATAGAATTCTACATTGTTTTCTTTTCCCTTTACGTATTCAATATTTTCCTCTGTTCTTGCTTGCATGAGGTGATGTAATTCATATCTTTCTTTCTCTATAGGTAAGGTGTTTTTTGTCCTTTGGCTAATTTCAAGATTTTTTTTTTTTTAACTCTGATTATCTGTAGTTTGAAAATGATATGCCTAGATTGTTTTAGGTTTTGTTCTGGAATTTATCGTGCTTGGTGTTCTCTGAGTTTCCTGTATTTGTGGTTTGTTGTCTGACATTAATTTGGAGAAATTTTCAGTCATTATTGTTTCAAATGTTTCTTCTTTCTTTCTTCTCCGAGTCTCACTATGTGTATGTGATACCTTTTGTAGTTTTCCATAGTCCTGGGATAGTCTATTCTGTCTTTTTTTTTTCTTTTATTCATTCTCTGTTCTCTTCGCTTTTCAGTTTTCAAAATTCTATTGATATATCCTCTAGCTCAGAAATTTTTTCCTCAGCTGCATCGAGTTTACTAATAAGTCCATCAAAGACAGTCTTCATTTTTGCAACAAAAAATTTTAACTTTAGCCTTTTTTTAAGGATTTTCATCAGTGGTTTACATTGTCAATCTGTTCTTGCATTCTGTCTACTTTATGCATTAAGCTTTTAGCTTATTAATCATAATTATTTTAAATTTTTGGTCTGAAAATTTCAACATCCCTGCCAAGTCTGGTTCTAGTGAATGTTCTCTCTTCAAATTGTTTTGTGTGTTTTTTTCTTTTTTTTTTTGCCTTTTAGTATGCCTTGTGATTTTTTCTTAATAACTGACAGGATATACTGGGAGAAAAAAAAAAAAAACTGCCGTAAATAGATCTTTATTAATGTAGTGGCTAGGTGTGGGTGGTGGGCAAATGTTAGTCCTACGATTAGGTCTCAGTCTTTTAGTGAGCCTATGCCTCTGGACTGTAAACTTCACAGGTGTTTCTCCTTCTCTCTCTCTCTTTTTATTCTTCTCTTCCCTCAGGTGGAACAGTATAACTAGAGCCAATTGAAATTGCTTATTTTCCTTCCCCAGGTCAATTAGTCTCTGATAATACCCCACTTCACTTTAGGCTCTGGTTAGTTTCCTCTGAAAGCAGACAAGACTTTTTAAAAAGAACAGAGTTCTCTGGTATAATTCAAAACAGCTCCTTTTCTCAGATATTTATCGTGGGAAACCGGTCAAGCTCCTATAGATAAAACTCACAATATTGTGGAGATTCCCTTATGAGTCTCCCTGAAGTCTATAGTTCTCAGAGTTGTCCACACTGAACCTCCAATTAATCAATTACAGTTCAGGTTTTCCTATGCCAGCACTGGTTCTCCTGCAGCTTTCAGCTTTTGAGTCCTGCTCAGGTAAGCCATGACTCCCTGTATTCACCTGTCTATCTCTGTGGTCTTAGGGGGTCACAGTCTTCCCCTGTCCTGTGGATTTAAGAAGAGTTGTTAATTTTTCAGTCTGCTTACATTTTTACTTGTTATAATGGAGTGCTGATTTTCAAACTCTTTATCATTTGATTCTACTCTCTATGAGTTCTCAATCAAATCTCTGAATCCTTCTATTATTTTTTAAATTTTCTTTTTTTTATGTTTTAAATTCCTGTGGTGTCTTTTTTGAAATTGCTATCATTTTTTTTTTCTTTTTTGCTATAGTATTATTTATGGGAGATTTTTTTCTAATTTCTTTATGATATTAATACTGTTTTCCTGAAATTTTACTTTTTATTTTTCCAGAATTATTTATAGCTTGAATTTTAACTTTTTTTTTTCAATTTTAAATCAAAAGCATTTTTCAAATGTGTGGTTATATTTGTCGGAGATCTTAATTTCTTTTAGTTAGAGAGTAAAAAAGTGACTGGGGACTTTATGTGCATACAATATGGTTGCCAAAATGTGGGCCTCACACTCAGGATGATACAGCTGGCCAATTATTGGAATTTGGGTGTCTTTTTTCTTGTGCTGGCCACTTCCTCTGAGAGCAGAGAGGAATCTTTCAAACTCTCTAGACAGTAAATCCTAGCTACTGCTATTCTCAAAATACTAACTAGAGAAATAGCATTTGGTACATAGTTTCTTTTAATCTATCTGTGTTTAAGTAACATCTCCATCTGCAGCTTACCTGGAATCCAGATATCCTCTGATTCAATCATTCCAGAAAGCCATAAGGAAGTAATGTATAGTCAGATAGTATGAGTTTGGGAAGGTAATTTGCAGAACCCTATGATATACTACGTTAGATAATATCCTTTTCAGATTCTGACATTTTGCTGTTTTATATACTGTTTTGTTATCTTTGACTTTGTGGATATATACCTTTTAATACTTCTTTTTGTGGCATTTTGATGGAATTCAAAGAGAAAAAAGTCATAATTCATGTGTTTAATACACCGAATTAAACAGAAGCCCTGTTTTCTCTTTTTTTAAATTAAAAAAAAAATGCTTTCTTAAACAAATATATTATCTTCTGCAATGTATCTAACACCATTTCTCTGATGTTTACTTTTCCTTTTGAGATTTATTTGCAACTTTATACCTTCTCTATTTATCCTAGTGTCCTCACCAACTTCATTTGCTTCTACTCTTTAAAAATCCTCAGACACTGTGCTTTTTCCTGAAACAATATAAAATAATATTGAATGATGACTAATTGAAATTTTTAAAAAATTCTCTGAAATGTGAAATAGATGTATTTAATTTAATGTAAAAAGCAGTAGAAGGCTATCTAAAATGCTTATCAATATAGCATTGTTGTTAAAACTGAGCTTTAGAGATATATAGCCTGAATTCATGCTTAAAAACTACCTATTTACAGCATAACTGTTATTATATAGCAAACAGAGTTCCATAAACATGCAAGTCTCGGTCCTTATAACTGATGAAACAATGAATTTACAATCAGGGACAATTTATGAGTTAAGATTTTTTATTAAAGGCACATTTTGAGGTAGAAAATGGATCATATGTAAACTGGTTAGCCACATGGAAAAGAGGTTAGGCATCACAGGGAAT
>NW_006439231.1:3579822-3680659 GCF_000325575.1 Pteropus alecto | reverse complement strand
GGAAAGAGAGCTGTAACCCCGTGGGAGGGGAAGGTCTGTATTATATTAGGACTGTGATGGCTGGTAACAAAGGTGTTCTTAGGTATTGGCATATGAGGTCTCATTCTGATTGACACTTGGCTGTTATATAATACTTTTCCTAATGTGCATGTGCTTACCCAGAATTCAGTCTTTTATAATTAGATTCATTAATTTCTGAGCATAAACATGATTATTATAATGATGTTATAATGAGGCTGAGATTGTAGGCAGGTTAGAGTAGTGCCTTCTACATGCCTCTGTGGTCAGATTAAACCAGCTATAGGTTTATGGCCCTCCTGTCCTTTGTCTCTTGAAATGCAAGAGGGATTCTTTAACTATCATTGGGGCAGTCTTTGGGGGAGTGGGGATGGGGGTTTCTGGGTTGTCTCTGGGCTGGGCCCTCATTCCTTTGTTCCTCTGTTACTTATGCCTGACTAGTTACCTAACATAACTATAAATCAGTGATTGACCTTACCACAACTAAACATTTTTTCTCTTATATAAAGAAAATATTTGCCTTCATTACAGTGATTAAGTATTAGAAATGTTATTTAGTGAAGAGTATGACTCTATTTTGTAATAAATATTCTGACAGCTTTCAAGCCCCTTCTCTCCCTTATGCAATCTGGTAAGCTGACAGGAAAGCCAGTGAGCTACCTTCTTTGGCACTGGTGGTAAGTTCTGACCTCACAAACACCCAGCGTGTACACAGAAAATTTTTTCCTGTTCCACCCTGCAGCCACAGTAAAGGCCTAACCTACTCTCTACCTCCCTCAAGCCATTTTCAACCTGCTCTCCTCACAATGTCTTAATATGTGAATAAGTTCATTCAAACCCATTTGGTGTATTAGCATCATTAGTTTGGACATCTATTCCAAATTAACTTTTGAGGTTTGTTCCTAAATTTCTTGGCACAATCACAACAGTGGTACATTGTCTTTTTTATTAAATTTTTTAAAACTAATATTTACTGAGTATTCTCAACTTATAACTGGTGATGATATAATGTATAAGAAAATACACACTAGCTTGGTGGAACTTATAGCATAGTGAACATTTAATAATATTGTTGTGAGAGTTTTACAGGATTTAAGATATTTAGCAAATTTCCTGAAATGCTTTATTGTATCTCTGTAACATTTTCCTGATTTGTACCATGTAAGGTACTACAATTACCATTTGCTTTCTTTTGGGAATTAATGATTGTCTCATTGTTAACATTCTTAGATTATTTTTATGTGACTCTCAGGAAAGTGGAAAAGAGGATCATTAAAAACATAGTTGGCCAAATCTCCATTAAACTATCTGAAATTCTAACTAAAAGGAATATTCTATTCTGTGAGAACACAGCTAAGTAAGGAAGTCAGGACAATGGAAAAATATATAAATATTTTGAGCTGAAAATCAGCGTAAGTATATTTGTGTTTAAACAAATTACTTTGGTCACTGTGAGAAAAAATAATTCAAGTGGGACAAGGTGGAAACGAGACCAATTAGGAAATTTCTTTCTCTTTTTTTTCTTCCTCTTTTTTTAAAAAACAATTATTTACAGAATTAAATTAGGTCCTTAAAGCAAATAATTTCAAGAAAGATATAAAGCTAAGGGATGAACAACAAAAAACAAGCACTTCAGTCACAGGTGAGAGAGATAAAAGCAATTATGGAGAGAAAAAAAGAAATAAACAAAAAGAAGCCATCAACGTTAAAAGAGTCAAGGAGTGGCTAACAATATAGAGACATCCAGGATAATAAAGACAGAGAAAATCTATTTGTTGTAAAAACAAGTGATTACTATATTATATTCAACCAGGCCTTAAATTTGTTCATTTCATTAGTTTCTATAGGGAGACAAGAAGAGTGCTTTCTTTTGGGTTTCCCACGCAATTCAACCTAAGACAAGAAATTGGTTCCAAGTATTTGTTTGGAAGGAAATTTCAGGAAACAAGGTTGAGAGAATGAGAAAAAGGAAATAGGTAAGGAGTAAAAGCTAACATAAGCCACCATTTTCAGGTGGTTGTGGTTTATGTAAGCTTGATACCTGCAGAATTGCTCCTCAGCTTGTCTGCTTTAAGAAAGAGAAACTGGTATGGTGGGAAGGAATACAACATAGGGAACCAAAAGCATCTGCTCAATTGCAGTACAAAAGTTTACTTGGAGAAACAGCCAGATAAAATCACTAAATTTAAAAATTTAATGAGAGAATAAGAAATTCAGAAACCGGCATAAATATATTTATGTGTGTGTGTGTGTGTGTGTGACCAGGCCTTAAATTTGTTCATTTCATTAGTTTCTATAGGGAGACAAGAAGAGTGCTTTCTTTTGGGTTTCCCACGCAATTCAACCTAAGACAAGAAATTGGTTCCAAGTATTTGTTTGGAAGGAAATTTCAGGAAACAAGGTTGAGAGAATGAGAAAATATACACACACACACACACACACACACACACATATACATACACATACACACATACACATATATATATTTATGAACATCATTTGTGTGTTTCATCAAGTTGTTGTTTCAAAACAACTTGATGGGTGTATTCTTCAAGAAATATTCACCCCACATTTTATCCTGGGAAATATTAAATTTATCTAAAAATATAATTTTATAGTATGAATATTGTATGAGTTAACCATATTGAATGCTGCCCAGCTGCTGAAATAATTAACTGATTTACTTATAAACTACTCCTTTTAAAAAGTAAATATTTACTTATAAACTACTCCTTTTTAAAAGTAAATATTTTACTTTTATAAAGTAAATATAAAATAAATTTGTATTTTAGATATTTCTAATATAAGCTCCTTTTTATCATTCTTTTTTTAATATCTTTTTTGCTTATAAATTAAAATGGCTAAGATAAATAAACAGTAAATTTTTATGGACATGAAAAACTAGGTCCTCGGGGACAGAAAAGTATTTTGTAATTTATTTTCTGCTATGGACTGTGGCAGCCTTAAAGTTTAAATATTTTATACTTAAGTATTTGTACAGCCAAGAAAAAGTTGAGGATAGAGTGAATATAACTGCTTACCAAGTTCACCAATAGTAACAATAATAAATAATAGATGTTGTAGACTGACTTTAAAAACTGCATAAATGCATAAGATGATGGGTTCAACATCCTTGTTTGACTTGCTATTGGTTAGAAGCTAGTTTAAACCCCAATGTACTATTTTAATTTATCATATTAGAATCCAGTGCTTTACATTTTCAAATAATTAATATTACTTGCTATGTTATTCTTTAAAAACAATTCTTCCCTTTAGCTTTTGAGTAAAATTATCCAAAATCACAATAGATACTTTATGCATACATTTTCATATTCTTTTGTAGTAGCCTTTGTATACTATTCATTAACATGCTATTAAATAAATAAAATAGTATTCTAGAATTACCTAATCCACAACATATATTCTGGGTAATGTAAACTACAGAATATGAGCAATAAACAAATATGTAGTTACACCAAATATCAATAGCTGCTTTTGATTTCTCAATCTACTTTTTAAATTTTTGTGAAATGACATTTGTGAAAAGACATATTCAAAATGAACTTTGTAATAGCTATGGTTTTGGTTTCTTTCATTCATATGTTTAAAACAATTTAATAATCATGTATCCTCCATGTATAAGTAATTATATAGTATAAATTATAATAATTGATGTAGAATATTAGGTTCTGTGGAAATTTCATTTTGTTAAAGAAAGAAACACTTGGGTGGGATGTTTGCTTTAGATACATGGAATGCAGTTGTATTCCATAACTATATTTTTATACATTGTTTTTTTTTCCTGGTGACATATCACTACATGACTACATTTTTATATATATATTTTTTTCCTGGTGACATTTCACAGATCTGTTGATTAGTTGACCATTTGTCACTTATTTCACATTTTCCTTCAGTTCAATATTTATATAATTGTAAATTTAGTCACAATGTGTCAGATTGTTCCCTTCTTGGCACTGAGAATATGCTATCTTTCTTCCTTGTTCAGTTCAGGTTTTATTAAGAAAGAATTGAGTAAGTACAGACCATAAAAATAAAAAGTATCTAACCTGTAGGAGATATATCTATATTTTTTTCCCCTCAGAAAAATGTTCCTAACCCAAACAAAAGAAACACTTCCAAAGGTCAATTTTAAAAAATAATAGTAACAATCATAATAATAAAAATGTAAGGAGTTGATAGTGATTGTATGGTCTCAGTATTGCTTGAGGTTAATTTCTGCTGGTGATGATATCTGCTTTTGTGGCTGCTGCATGTTATTTAGTCATTTATTTTCTTGAGTTTTCATTAAATTGAATAAGGGGAAATGAGAATATCATTTTCTTCCCAATGTGACAATACCATCTATTAGCAAGACTGGAAACACACATTAATAAATTATGGCAATAAAGACAGACAGACATCAGCAGAGACTTCTCTGCTGCAACAATTAGATACAGACATCCATTTGCTTAAGACATCGATTTTTTTTTCCACCACATTTGTTTAAGAAGAATTTCAATAATTATAATACATAAAAGTTTCTCCAGGAAAGTGGCTAATAATTTAATAAAGTGGCAAATGGATTCTTTTCATAGCTGATTTCAAGTAAAGCCTTGCATTTTTCTGGTTGGAAATGTCTAAATAAGCAAATGATATTTCACCTGATGGTCAAGTTATGCAATTTAAACTACTCTAAATTCTTGGTTGAGTTACTATTTTCAGGAGCAAAGTGTTTGAATGCTAGTTAATTAACATAAAACAGCTTTTGTATATTATTGTTAGTTTTTGCTTAGTTTTATCAAGCAATCTGTTAAGATCCTCCATTTTAATACAAATAAATTATCCCAAAAATGTTAATTTATGTTTTTATTCTAACAATGCATGTTATTACAGCATAAATAATAACTCTGGTATCTATAATTTATTCATCTCTCCTGTTTTATTATCATGAAGATAACTTATTTGCCACTATTTAGAATATATGTGACAAATACTATTGTTGTTTGCAAACTATTAATTCATTTTCTACTGTATTTAATCTTTGTTTATGAAGAAAGAAAAGGCATGATTCATATTGTGCTAAATGTTAATGACATGAAAATTTAATTTGTTTCAAAATACAAGAAACCTGAAAAAATGTTTGACGAAAGCAATGCATTTCAGAGAGGATATGGATAATATGCAAAAAATTAAGAAATATGAAAGATTGATTCATTTTTAATATTGAAATTTCTAATCATTATAGTCAATGAAAAAATATAAATTACCATGTGTACATTAGCATTTTATTTTGTATCATTAAGGCCATGAGAAATTCATTTATTTATTCAGTCATTGATATAGCTTGATACACTGTATTTAACACAGGCACCAGGGAGAATACAGACTTTTGTAGCACAGGTTAAATATAATGGAAATCATGAGCTACTAACTTCTCTTATGCTCACTCATAGTACTAAATGGGGATTCCTAAGATCAAATATTTAAGAAGCTTAGAATATAGGATCACCTGAGATGGGTAAAGACAGGGTTTCTATAAAATTTTCTCTTTATAAAAACTTTTCTGATCACTTTTTACCTGTTTTTAAAATATTTGATTTCCTTAGATGTCATTTTTACGTGTGTGTGTGTTTAGTTCTTCACAACTTAATCACACGTACACCACCACGGACAAGAAAAATACAGTGTCATTAACACAGATATCTCTCCTGTTGCTTTATTAGAACCACATTCACTTTCCTTCCCTTGCCTTATTTATGACCCTTGACCACCACTCTAATATATATTATATGTATATAATATATGCATAGTTATATATAAAACATTTTGAAGAGGATAGTTATATATAATGTTATGTGTGTGTGTGTATACACATAAATGGATGGATATTTGCATTAGAAACAGATTCCTCTGAATGTGAAAATTTTTAATTTCTCGTTATTTCTAAAAGATAGTTTCACCAGATACAGAAGTGTCAGTAGTCAATCAACATTTGAGAAATACTTCTGCCTACTGGCCTCTGTGATTTCAGAAGAGAAATCTGTCGTCACTCCAATTGGGGCTCCCTTGTACAAACGTGTCAATTCTCTCTGGTTGGTTTTAAGGTTTCTTCTTAGTCTTAGTTAAATATTGTGTCTTGGCATAGATATCTTTGGTTTTCTTTTCTTTTCTTAGCTTTTCAGTTCTGTAGATTTATATCTTTCTCCAAGTTTGGGAAGCTTTTTGCCATTATTTCTTTGAATACTTTCTCAGAACCATTCTTTCTCCTTTTTCTTTCATTCTGGGACTTCAATTAGACAAATATTACATCTGTTTCTCCACAAAATCCCTGAGGCTTTCTTCACTTTTTAAAAACCTCTTTTCTCTTTGATTTTTTTTTTTAAATTGAGCAAATTCTCTTGATCTTTCTTCCATTTTATTGATTCTATCCTCTATCATCTTTATTCTACTCTAAAACCCATACATTGATTTTTTTTAATTAGGTGATTTTATGTTCAAATTCTAGGATTACCAATTGGTACTTTATTATAATTTTTATGTCTTCAATGAAAGTTTCTCTTTTTTTGCAGTTATTTTCAGAATAATTTTTGATTTCTTGTTAAAATATATCTATTTTTTATTTTAAAATCCTTGTCATACAACCTTAATACTAGATTTGTCTCAATACTGCCTTCAGTTGTTTATCATATATCATTGAACTCATGACTTCTCTTGTTCTTGCTATAATGAATCATTTTCATTTTTATTTTAGGCATTTTGGCTATTATGTTAGAAAAATCTAAGTTCTATTTGAATCTTTAATCTTGACTAGAAGTTGCTTAAATAGAATCAAAGTTCTGTTTAAGGTCTGTGGCCATACCACCCTGAACAAGCCCAATCTTGTTGATTCTCGGAAGCTAAATAGGGTTGGGCCTGGTTATTACTTGGATGGGAAACCACCTAGGAAGACCAGGTGCTATAGGCATAAAAACTAAAATAAAAAATAAGGGATTATAAATTGACAAGGTCCTTGCAATCTGTGATGTCAACCAAGGGTTGCTTTGCCTAAAAAAAAAAAAAAAAAAATATATATAATTTAGACAGAAAAAATTGAGAACCATATGATTTTACTCATATGTGGGATATAAAACTTAAAGCGGCAAATAAACATGACAAACAGACAGTGGATGGATTAATGGTTACTAGAAGGAAGGGTAAGGGGGCGGTAGATAGAGGTAAAGGGTAAAGGAGATTAAATATTTGGTGACAGAAGGAAATTTAACTTTGGATGGTAAACACATATGATGTATTATTGAATTGTACACTTGAAACCTATTTTATTTTATTAACAATATCACCCCAATAATTTTAATAAATAAATATTTAAGTCTTTAATTTTAACATAGAATTCATTATGTTTAGGTTTAGCATGCACATTTTGGCCTTTTTTTTTTTTTTTTGGCCCATATTTTCAATGAAAATTTAATTTTCAGAGCTTTGAACTGACATTTTTGTTTGCATGGTTTATGTGGTCCCTCAGACTCCGCTGGGCCCTCCTGAGCTGTCTAAAAAGACATAAGATATTTTCCTAGATTGGACCAACTGGAGGGGAAATGTATTCTGTGATCTGTAAGGCTGAATAGCACTTTCTAGGTCTGCACTGATTGTGAGGGAATCACCCTTTTCAGTGTTCCTGGCTACGTTACCTCTGTGTGGGGAAAGGGAATCTTAGGCCTACGGGGACAAAGAGATTTCCTGGGCTTGACATTTGTTGCAGTTGTAATTTTTTTTTTTTTTTTTTTTTGCCTGTGCCCCTAAGCTACCCTGTGTCACTTGGTTAAACAAGATAGTCTCAGACTCAGAATAAAAAGAAAGCACGCCACCTGACCACTTATTGTTAGCAGAGCTCCCTATAGATCCCCCAGTCAGTGCTGCTAAGCTCACTTATTGTTATCGGTTAAGACTTGCATTTGATCTTGTGGGAAAGGCTGCATTCTGTTGTTATATTTGAAATTACAAACTGTAAGCCTGATTGTCTGTTATACTGAGTAGGGGCTAGTAAGACAACTTATTCTTTTATTCCTCCAGTTGTATTGTCCCAAATCAGTTTGTTTTTCTCTTTCTACCTTCCAAAGTTATCCTTTAGTGTGTATTCCATTACTTCTATGGTTTGTAGTTGTGCATAGCAGAGGAGAGCAGGGAGAAATGAGACTATATCATTATGTTTGTAACATAGAAGGCATGGGCACTTTTTGAAAGTGTATATCTCCAGAGCCTTCCTTATGGATTCTGATTCACTCTTCTGTGTCATATGCTTTTATTGAATATGTATTTTTGACAAATGCCAAAGTCAAAGCGGGAAATGATGAAGTTAGTAAAAAAAAATAGTTTAGTGTTTGATAGCAGAAAGATAAATATAGAAATATTTTGAAAATATTAAACATAAAACTCACAAGAGGTTAATGTTTGAATGTGTCATATAGTAGAGAATACTAGTTCCTGTAATGATTTCTGCTTGTCAGTAACATAGGGAACATCGAGGCTGTGCAATATTGGTCTATTAATTTATTCAAAGAATATTTTCTTTAACAGTTACCGTGGACCAGTAACTACTCTAGGCAATGGCAATTAGCAAACACAACAAAGACCTTGCTTACAGGAAGCTTACATTTCTTTGATCATTATTCTAACACAAACTAGACAGTTTAAAATACCAAATTTATTCTCCCAATGTTCTATAGGCTAGAAGTTTGAAATCAAGATGTCAGCAGAGCCATGCTTTCTGAAGGCTTTCTCTTAGCTTCTTGTGTCTCCAGTAGTACTGGTGTTCTTTGACTTGTTCCCCAATCTCTGCCACAGTGTTCTCCCTGTGTCTCTTGGTCTCTGTCTCTTCTCTTGCAGGGACACAAATCATATTGGATTAGGACTCACTCAAATGATATCTTAATTTGATTATATCTCCAAAGATCCTATTTCCAAGTAAGATTACAGTTACTAGAGGTTAGAAATTCAACATATCTTTTTGAGGGATACAATTCAACCTATAACAGAGAAATTTTACTTTAGAGGAATATGGCTAGAATTTACAGTAGGCTTCTCCTCAGAAATTGTGCAAGCAAAGACAGAATGGACTGATATACTTAAAATATGAAGAAAACCCCTACCAACCTATAATTCCACATGTTGCCAATCTGTCCTTCAAAGAGAATAATAGTTTCTCAGGAAAATTAAAACTGAGGGAATTTATCACCACAGAGCTACTTATCTATACAAAGAAAGGAAGGGAGTTGGAGAAAGACTAAAGATAAAATATTTTATTTTTTTATTAATCAAAAATATAAACATTTATTTAAAATAATAGTAGAATTGCATTAGGTGATTATAGTAGATGGAAGAATGAAATGAATAACAGCAATCTCAAAAGGACAAGAGAAAGCATTTGGGATCATTTTGTCATAAAGTACATGCATAATACATGAAAAGGTATAGTATTATTTAAATGTGGACGTAGATTAGTTATAAATGCGTATTGCAAATTCTCAGACAACCATTAAAAATTTACAAAGGAAGGGTATAATCAATATGCTAAGAGAGAAGATAAAATCGAATCCTATAAAATGCTCAATTAAAACCCAAAAATGCAAAGAAAGGGATTCAAAGAGAAACAGAATATATGAAATGAATAAAAACAATTATAATCATGGTAGAAACTAATTCAATTATATGAATAATAATTTTAATTGTGAGAATTCACAAAACATAAATGAAAGAACAGAGATTATCAATGTGCATTAAAAAAATAAATATATAAGCCCCGACGATATGTTTTCTACAAGAACCCTACTCTAAAGGCACAGATACATTAAAAATAAAGGAATGGAGAAATATATACCATGATAATGCTATATCTATAATAATTAATTTCAGATAAAGCCAACTCCAGGATGAGGCAGACTAGTAAAAAATAGTGGCATTATATAATGATGAAGGGATCTGTTATCCAAGAAGACATAAAAATCTTAAAACTATATCTACCTAACGGAGTCAGTATGCATGAGACAACAACCGACAGAACTGAGAGAAAGAAGAGATATACACTATTATTTTTAGAGTATTTAACAATCTACTTTTAGTAATTGATAGATCAGGTAGGCAGAAAAATCAGTAAGGATATAGTTGCTCTGAACATCACTATCAATAACTTTATGTAATTGACTTTTATAGACTACTTCATCCTGTGATAGCAGAACACATTCATCTCAAGCTCACATGTAAGATCCACTAAGATCACAGTCAGGGCCATAAATTACTCTTAACAAATTTCAAAAAAACAAATCATACAAACTATGTCCTCAGAACTTAATGGTATTAAACTAGAATTTAATAACAAAAGTTAATTAGAAAATCCCCATATTTTTAGAAATCAAATAACACACTTCTAAACACATGGGTTGAAGAAGAACCCTTGAGTAAATTTAAAATATCTTAAACTGAGTGAAATTGAAAATACAAGTTATCACAATCTGTGGGGTTCAGTGAAAGTAAGAAAAGTCTGAATGGGTGAAAATATTTTTCAAAACACATGTATAGTAAGCACTTACATCAAAAATATACAAATAATTCTTGAAACTGAGCAACTAGAGAATAAACAACACAATTAAACAGTGGGCAAAATATCTAAGCAAATACCACTCCATACCAATGGGAAAAAACATGGGAAAAATATTCATTTATATCTAAAAAAAAAAGAGAGAGCGAGAGATATCACTAAAACTTATTGGAATAATTAAAATAAAATTTTTAAAAATGACAGTATTGATGGCTTAAGATGATGTACATAAATTCTCATTGTTGATAAGAATGAAAATGATACAGCCATTTTAGAACAAATTTTGAAAATTTATAAAGCTAAATATAACCTTATCATAAGATCTAGCAATCATACTCTCACGTATTTACCCAACTGATTTGAAAGTTTATATCCACCCAAAGAAACTTAGACTATATAAATATAAATGCAAACAGTTATAGCAGTTTTATTCACTATCACCAAACCCTGGAAGCAATCAAGATCTCCTCCAATATGTGAATGGGTAAAGAAATGGTGGCACATCTATACAATGGGATAAAATTCAGCAATTAAAAAAAAAAAGAGCTATCAAACAACAAAATTCATTGATGAGTCTTTAATAGATATTGCTACGTAAAAAGCACTAGTCTGATAAGGCAAAGTGATTTATGATTCCATTTATATGACATTCTGGAAGAGCCAAAACTACAGAAAGTGTAAAACAATCAGTGCTTGCTAGGTGTTGGGTTCAGGAAGATTTAAACATTCAATGAATTGGGAATTTTTAATGCATTGAAAATATTCTGTATTATGTATAATTCTTTACTGGTGGACATATGATACTATACTATAGTAAAACTCATTGATCTTTATAGCACAGGGAGTAAAGCTTGGTAAATGTAAATTTTTAAAAAATCATTGAAGAATACAAAATGGTAGAGACACTTTGCAAGATAGTTCATCAGTTTCTTACAAAACTAACCATACTCATCGTAAGATTCAGCAGTTGCACATTTTGATGTTTATTCAAATGACTTAAACTTATGTTCACACTAAAACCTGAACACAATTGTTCATAGTAGCTTTATTCATATTGCCAAAACTTGGAGGCAACAAAGATATCTTTATGTAAGTGAATAGACAAACAAGCTGTGCTATATCCAAACAATAAAATATTATTCAGTGCTAAAGAAATGAGCTATCAAACTAGGAAAAGACATGGAGGAAAAAAATACATATTACTAGGTAAATGGAGCCATTAAAAAAAAAAAAGGATACATACTGTATGATTCCAACTATATGACTTTCTGGAAAAGGCAAAACTATGGAGGATAACTAGAGTCTGGTGCAAAAGAGAGATGAATTGACATCTATATAGGGTTTTTGTTGCAGTGAAGCAATTCTGTATGATGATGTAATGGTAGATATATGCCATTATGCATTTGTCAAACACATAGAATGTACGAGAACCTGAATGGACTTTAAGTGATAATGATGTGTTGATGTAGATTCATCCATTGAAACAAATGTATAACTGGTGCAAATTATAACAAATGTATAAATGTTGACAAGGAGGCTTTACCTGTGGGGCAGGAGGCAGGGAATATATTCAAACTCTATAATTCCCCTCAATTTTTCTGTTAACCTAAAACTGCTACTCTAAAAAATAAGTCTCTTAAAAAATTCATCGAGAAGTTCAGGGGAATGCCATATGGAAGGCAGCATTATTCCACTCTCCAAAAAATATGTATTATAAATTCATAAAACAATCTTCCTAAAGTTGGGTGAGCAAAAGTACTGATCTAAGAAATTTTGGAAATGAGTGGGGTCTGAAAGACTAAACACAAAAGTAACTGCACATAAGCACTATACTATCATTAATAAACTCTTCCCTTCCTCTGGTACAGGTTAACAATTCTGATGCTGCTATACATGCACACTGCATTTTAACAATTAAAAGTTGGCAGTTGGTCAAAGCCAGATTTCTCACTCCTGGAATGGGAGTTCATATATAAGCAAGGGGAGAAAGATAGGATTATCTATATGATAATGGACTAGAATTAAAAACATCAGTGTGAACTCATATTTAGCTTAATACAGATACAAATAGTTACATATAGAAGTATTTATAGATATGTAGATATACTCTGATTAAGAACACACATATATTTCCTTCCTCTCTCAGCTGGGAGGGCCTAGAAGAATCCAGTAGCAGGGAACACAGCTGTCTTCCAGATCTTTGTTTCTAATACATTCTTCAATGAAAGGAGCTAATTGGTATGCATTCTTGATATGTTGTAATGAAAACAGCACTTCATCTCTCTGGTCTTACATCGAAAATATATTCCCAGATCTAATCATGAGAAAAACCTGAGATAAATCCCAACTGAAGGACTTTCTACAAAAAACCTGACCAGTATTCTTCAAATTGATCAAGATCATATTAAAAACAAGGGAAGTCTAAAAAAATTGTCTCATCAAGAGTTGCTTAAGGCAACATGAAGAATAAAAGTATTTTGGTATTCTGAATGGAATTCTAGAACAGAAAAAGGACAAAAAGCAACAAATAAGGAAATCAGAATAAATGATGGACTTTAGTTAATAACAATGTATGAATGAAAGTTAATTATATCAAAATAATATGATATTAAGATGACCATTAAGATGTTAATTATTGGGGAAACTGGGTGAGGGATATATGGGGACTTTACTATCTTCAAAATCTTTCCATAAATGTAAAAATGTCCTGAAAACTATAAAAAATATATTTTAATTATAATATGGAGACTAAGAGCACAGATGGGAGACAAAAGTTCACAGGCTGTTGTAATAATCCATGTACCAGATGATGATTTCTGTCCAATAAGAATGGAAAAGGATAAACATCTAGAAATATTTAGGAATTAGAATAAAATGACTATTGATTTGGATATAAGGGTACAGTATCAAGGAATAAAGGATTACACACAAATTTTGGTGACTGAACAAATAGGCATTTATATTTTAAGTAGAATTTTATAAATCTTGAGCAATGATTTAAAAGTAAACACATTCAAACAGTTGCCTTAACATTAGGCAAGTTAGGACAAAGGACAGATAGATGAACTTGGTCAAGGTCTTTTGCTTTGTAATGTGTTTATATTAGATTTACCTGTGTCATGAATGCCTAAATAATAAGTAATTTTTCAAAATTGTTTTTCCTCATTGAGATAGTTAGCATATTTTTTAAATTCTTTTCCTATCCAAATGTTCATACATGGTTTCAATGGTGAAACCTTTAGATAAGAATGAATAAATAAATAAAAACTCAAATGGGATACAAAATTTTTTAATGAGTCCTGGAGGTTCAGAGTATTTCTTCTGGACTTTATTTGAGACAATAATAATAAATGATTGAAATGTTAAGTGTATTCTACCTTCCCTCAGGTATGAGTTTAGATGAAGAAAACCTGAGAGGGAGATGAAACTAATACCTCCACTACATAAGGGCACACACTCCTTGCTACAGACTTAATGACTTAAGCAAGTGCTATTTTTAGTTTTATATATAGTTCTAGTTTAAGACCAAAATGTCTTGAACATTTTTAGAATTCATAGGTACATTTTCTGACCCAAAGTATCACAGTCAAATATAAAATGATTTTATTATAAAATAAATGACTTTATCATTTGAGTCTCAACTAATTCCTCTAAATTAGCTTTTGTCAAACATCTCTGGCACAGAACTAGTGAAAATGCACTAATGTTATGATGGCAAATATAAAACCTCCTTTCAATAAGAAAAAAAAAAAAAGCTATAAAGTTGATAGTATCATTAAAGGCAAGGCTCTCATTTCCTGAGTTTTAAACCATTTTGTTAACAGTTTTAGGGAAATGGATACATCAACAGTGCCACATGGATAATTTATATGTCACAATTCTTTGACAATAGTTGGATTTGTAGATGTGTTTCTTGATAATACTACAGTCTTCGCTTTAGGGAGTGATAAACTTACACATGTAATGCTGATGTCAGCCAACTCAACTACTTTGATCTTCATAAGGTTATGCTTTGAAAATTAATGGGACAGCTACATATGAAATCAAAATCAATTTACTATTATCTACAGTGGGGCAAGAATGAATTATCTAATATAAAGTGTGGAACACTATAAAGGCTGCAATCTCATCTCACTAGTCTTATGTTTTTTTAATAAACTGCTCATGCTTTTTTCTTGCAGTTTATGACATCAAAGGGAATCTTCTGTAAAATTACAGCAATAAATTTTGCTTTACGCTGGACAGATTTTATTTCTTTTCTCTCTATCTGTCATCCTGTTTTGCAGATAATCAAGACATGACAAAACTGTTAAAGATTTATCTTGGCTTTGTAAAATACAATAACTGCCTTACTTAGTTAAAATATAGCAGTGTAAAAGCAGAGCTAAGTTTAGACCAACTTGCTACTATTTAACACCACTCAGAGAAAGAGCTATACAGGTAAATCAAAATAGTTGTCTTTATTATCACTGAATATTTAATTCCTCGGAGTCCAAGATAGAGTGGATTTCTTTATTGCCACTGGCATTTGGCAAAAGTTGTTAATCAGTTATAAAAAAAATGCATTGTTTACTACCATCTGTTGTCACATCTGTTTTACAAATGTATTGCTCTAAAGATATTATGTATAGGTTGAATATAGAACAAATATTTCTCAATATATTTTAAATGCTAAAGAAAACATTTTTCTTCAAAATATTTTATCTAATAACTGAAATTGCAGAATTTTTATTAGACCACCACAAAACATTATCATTTTTTTAAACAAATTATTACTACTTTACCTATTTTCTCTAAGAACATTGACATGTGAACGTTTTTATGACTCATTTAATTAAGTTAATTTTTTTCTAAAAATCTCATTATAAAATTTGGAGTTTCTTCTAAAGTTCAATGTTTACAGTTCTGGCTTTTTTTTTTTTTTTCCATCTTGCTTATAATCACTCTGAGAAGATGATCTCTAAATATGTATTTTCTACCTTTGATCCCTCTCTTGTATAATTTTTTTCACCTAACTTTTCCTTAACACTTTTCCTGCCAACTTCTGACATCTCCAAAATAAGCCTGTGAATATGAACATCTTACTTCTAAAATAGGCTTTGTTTTGTGTTTTCTTGTTTTATTTTTTCTACTTTATTGACATTTCTCTTTGTACTCAGATCAAAAATAACAAACCCTCATTTATTCTCATAACTATTTGGTCACTCATATGCTTATTTTTTAATCATACAATGTTTCTCCTTTTCAATGGTACTGATTCCATTCTCTTGGAATTCTATCTGCTTAATCATTGAACTCTATGCCTCCTATTTTTTTTCAGTTCTATTTCAGTAATTACCATAGTCACATTGATCTTCACACTAATAGTTTCATTGTCTCACTTTCTTGTTTCAAAAACTTCAATAAAAACACCTCTAACTTATTTTTCTATATAAATGTTTTCATATTATTTCTCAATTATTTCCTTCCAATTTCTCAATCCTTTAACTAAAATTATAAAGAATATATAAAGATAATATAAATTTTTTGAAACACATATAATTTTAATTTTTTTCTCCTCCTCTATAACACTATTTAATTCTCTGCCCCATGAGACCTCCATTCTTATGGAATTCTTTCTACTCTTCCCACACCCCCACAAATGTCTTATACCGATTTTGCCCATTCCCTTGAAAATTCTTGAATTGTATTATATATAATAGAATTTGCCACTAGAAGGAGATTTAATAGGCATTCCCACTCATATAACATCCAGCATAGTTTATAATACTTACTCTGTGTTTGTGCAATATACACCAGCTTTTGTTTATAACTTTCACTGTTTTACCTGATAGTCTTTTAACCAACCTTCTATCATAATGCTAAGATACAGAACAGCAGTCTTCTGTAATTCTGCTATGAAAGAAAAGGACATTAAAAGCCATTGAGTAATACATATACAAGTAAGACAAGAGCTCACTATGCTATAAACACTGTTGTTAAGGAAACTTATTCAAAATAGAACATTGAATTTTGTAAATTGAATAATTTCCCCAGGGTTTAAGGGAAGCCATCCAGTTCTGAGATTTCTAAGTAATACTACCCACCACATCTCGCAGGTAAGTGACACTTCTATAGGTAATCCATAAAGTTGGCCTATAATCTTGGATTATGAGGCCTGAGAATATAAATTCTTCCACTGCATTCTTATCCAACCCCTTCTTCAAACATTTCTTATGAACCTACATCCCTGCTAAACATGACCACTTTCTCACTCAAATTCTTCAAAATATCCCCTCATAGCCCAAATCTCTTTCTCTACATGTTATCTTTACTCTTTTTACCTTTTGTATCTCCTATGAGGACACTTTGGCACTACCAAATTTTGGCTATTTTTCTCTGACTCGTTACCTACCATTTGTGTCAGAGGTTGGGTATAGGCCCTTTTTACTCATTGCTACTTTCATAACACTTATCAGAGGTAAAAAGATAAGAAGAATTAAGGTTGCAGGTGTCCATTTTTAAAATGTTAACATATAAAATTTAATAATTATGTCTCTGTTAATTAATAGTGTACAAAACTAGTTGTGGAATAATTCAAATATTATCAAATACTAATGTGCCCTTAGTAAGAAGTCTTAAACATAAAAATAAATAGATCTTTAAGATTGTCTATGAAAAATCTTTGCCTTGTCTATGCCTGTCCACACATTCTGCTAAATGAAAATTTTTCATGCACTCTATTTGGATTCTTCAATGCCTCCAAGAATTGTTACTGAAATTAATCATTGTGTAATATGGTGAAGTTTTTTCCATTGATAATAAAAATGTTTAAATGACCCTGATGCTTCAACAGAAATGCCATGGAATTTTAAACTGTCTTTTTATAGTCTAAATATTAAAAGACCCTCAAATTAAGAACTAGTTTAAAATTTGTGGTTCTCTTGAAGGTTTTAGTAGCAGGCAAGTTTGATAAAATGCAGAAAGTAAATTGAAAAAGCAGATAAGATGTATGTCTGTAAAGCTCATTACAGAGCCTGCAACAGGCTCACAGTGTTTCATTAAGAAACAACACCTGCTTTTGTTTAAATTCTAGTTTTCAGGAAGGTAAATTTAGTCTACTGAACAACTAATCCAGTAATATGCATTTGTATGAAACATACTACATGAATACCAATTACAGAAAATGTTGACTGAAACATGTTTGTCTCTATAAAGTTTTTTCTTGTTTCAATTAGAAACAAATGTTCTTGGTACAATGCTGATCAAAAACCATATTTCATAATGATTTTATTTAATAAAATAAATTTACAGTTGTTATCTATTCTCATTTTTACTCTGAAAAAAAATTAAATAAAATAAGGTGATGATTTTTTTGAAGAAAAATAAGATGATATTGTACCACTTTAAAAATGGAAAGAAAAATGAAAAAAAAAAATCCACTAAAGAAACTTGCATTTCTGAATAGTTCTTGAATAATAGTAAGCATTTTAATCCAAATAAACATTAGGCAGGTATAACTGTTTTTAAATATAGCCCTTCTCTGTACAGGAATCTGAGTCCTCAGAAAATAGAGAAAATTATAACTGACAATTTTAAGCATTAAATGAGACATCTTTTTGTGTGGCTTAGAACATATTTTAGTACTTATAAATCCTCTTCAGCTTAATACTCTGCCTTCCAGACTTACTAGGGCTATGGGATCGCTCCTACAACTCTGCTAGGCGGAGATAGAAACCCCATCAGCGATGGGCAGATGACGTCTAAAAGCCAGGTAATGTCTCCTCCTTTTGAAACTAAGGAGGCAGACCTAATGACCTCTTCACTGATTTTCAGGGTCATTCTTCCCTCGTCTAGAAGAATAGAGTGTGTTTACAGCCAAATAGTTCCATGGTCCTGTCCTGTAAAATCCAAATAGTCTGACAATCTTCTCTCATTCCTTTTGCTTTCCTTCTCATTCAGTTCGAACTGAGATCTTCCTGCTAGAGTACTAAGTGCGTGGTTCACACTCACACTGATCACCTTATCAGACAGTTGCTTGGCCACCCTCCTAATGTTTGCTTCTGAACATGGTTCTTGTTTTTTATAATATGGATAAACTGAAAATTTCCAAATTTAAGTTCTAGTTCCTTTTTGCTTAATACTTCTGTCTTCAAGTTGCTTCTCCTCACATTTTATTATGAGCAGGCAGGAAGAACCAATCTTCTCCTTTCACACTTCTGTTTAGAAATTTCTTCAGTTAAATATCCAATTTCATTGCTTACAAGTTCGACCTCCCACAAGACCCTAGAACTCAGAATTTAGCCCAGTTCTTTGCTGCTTTATAACGAGTACCACCTTTTGTTCAGTTTTAATAGTATTCTCCCCATTTTCACCTGAGACCTCCACAGAATCTTGCTTAACGTCCATGTCTAACAACGTTCTGTTCATGACTATTTATGGATTCTCTAGGAAGATGGAAGCATTCTCACTAGAGCTCTCCTGTTTTTCCTTTCTGAGTCATAACCAGAATCACCTTTCAAATTCCCTTCACAGCAATATTGGCTTTTTCCACATACGTTTCAACACTCTTCTAGCCTCTATTCAACAGTTCAAATTCTGCTTTCAGATTTTTGAGTACTTGTTATAACAGCACTTCACTTCTTAGTACCAATTTCTGCCTTAGTTCAGGCTGCTATAACAAATTACCATAGGCTGGCTTAAACAACAAACATTTATCTCTCATGGTTCTAGAGGCTGAGGCCAAGATCAAGGTGCTGGTAGATCTGGTGTCTTGAGAGCCCACTTCCTGCTTGCAAACTGACCACTTCTTTTTGTAGCTTCAAAGACAGGGCTAGCTCTCTAGCCTCTTTTTATATGGGCACTAATTCCATTCATGTGGTCTCTACTTTCATGACCTAATTACCTCCCAAATGCCTACCTTCAAATACCATCACCTTGGAGATTAGATTTTAGCATACGAGATTTGAGGGGACATAAGCATTCAGTCCATAACAATCCCTAAATCTCACCCACATGTCCATACCATATACCATACTCATATGCTTTGGCTATGTTTGCTTATTCTGCAATTACTTTAAGAAAATAAAATTTCCATCTCATTTGTGAAGCAGAGGAAGAAGTACATGGTGAAACCAAGGGAAGGCTCTTAAAGTTTCTCCTGCAAAATAGTACAGATCAAGTGTTCTAAACATATTTTTGGCTAAAGCAAGTAACCAAAGATGGTTGTGCCTCCTTCAATAGGATATAGACATATATACCTCCTTAAGTGAAGCATTGAAAGTCACCTGGCAATGGGCAGGTTGTAACAACATTTTTCCAGAGAGTAGAAAATAAGTTATAAGTGTATACATCGATTTTGGGGGAATTCACATGTTTTCTGATAACTGAATCTTTCTATCCAAAAGTCTGGTACTTTTAAAATTTGTTCAAGGGTACTTTTTAAAATTTGTTCAGTTCTGCTTTGTGTATCTTTGGAGATTTTCTCATTTATGTTGTAAAAAAATGTTGTTATATTTACATTTAGATAGTTTATCCTTTTTATTGTTTTGTTAAATAGTACTTTTATTATGTTTTTAATTTGATCCATTTTAAATTGATTTTTCTTATTTATTCTAATTAATAAATATGTTTTTAAAAATTTCAGTCTGGGAGGCAATATAAAGTATGCAAAATAAATAAGAAAGTGTTCCTGCTCTTAAACAGCTTATAAATATGAGATAAGACATTCAGCCAGTGTCATTTCTAATAAAATTTAATATAGTAGGTGACAAATACATGAAACAGCTTGACTTTGAATGTGATGGAATTAGGCCTATGTGTCGCTCCACTGAATAGTTAATTTCATTGAATTGAGTAGGTTGACATCATGTGGCTCCTTATTGTTCTGTAAATGTCTTTCCTGAACCAGAAAATCTCATTCAATAATATAAAAATGCATGTGAAAGAAAAATTTTCTTTGTCTAGTTATGGCATGTCTATACTTAATATAGATCTTCCAAATAAATACAAGAGGTGTTGTGAGACAAAATATTGCAGAACACAGATAGAAAAGTGATTAAATTTGATTGGTATAGTCACCGAAGCTTGAAGCAAAATGTTTTATTTTCAATTTTCTGAAAATAAGCTAAGATTTCAATCATGTTAAGTGACAGATGCACTAAGACATCAGTGCTTAAGATATACTCCAAAAATGACACACGGTTTTATTTTTCAGGAGTACGGGTGCTTGAACAAAATAGTTATTATTTAAAATTTAAATATGTATGTTTGGTTAAAGTAAGGAATTACTTTAGTAATAGAATTCGATTTTAGTTTACTATTTCCTGCAGAAATATTCTGGCATTGAAAACTACTACTAAATGAATTATTAATGTGTCAAGCATTTTATTAACAATTTTACATATATCATCTTATTTAATATTTAATACACATTTATGATACAAAGATAATTAGTTCATGTTGCAGACCAGAAATTTGAGATTTAGAGTTTATGTAATTGGCTCAGAGTCTAAAGGTTAGAAGCCAGGACTTACACTCTCTTCTGCCTTTCCTGAAGTAGGAGTACTAAGTGCTGCAGTGTGGTTCAGGATAAAGAACTTTTTAGGTATATCTTTTGTATTGGATAGTTTGGAATATGTAGGACCTGGAAGTTTGGACACTGGTTGGAAAGAGATAATATTTAAGAGATCATATGATAATAATCTGAATTAGGAATTTTCAGTGAGATATTGGTTAAAGCCTAAAGAGTGAGTAAATTTTTGCATGGTAAACAGTGTTAAATATGTATAATATTGTATTTTAATACTCCTGTTGCAAGTAGATGCCAAACAGAAGATAAGCAAGTAACACTGTATTATAAAGTTAGAAAATTATTTAGGAAACTATGGGACAAGTCTGTTTGATTAAAAGAATAATTTATCTCTCTTGTGCTTTTTTTCTTTCCTAGACCCCAGGAAAAATAGGGAAATCTTTATTACCTTTTTGTTACTTGAAAGAAAATTATGTTTAAGTAAGCAAAGATAAAACATTTCCTTACCAGATTTTAATGACCAGTTAGCATTATCTTACCGTACATTTTAAATAAGTATATTTAATATGCAAAGATAAATACAATATTTGCTAAAGAAATTTTTATAAAGAGTGACATCTACTTTATATTTTTTCTTATCTTTCACAATGATTAACAGAAAATTTTAAGAAATACTCTCTAAATCTACTTATTTTGTTTTTAAGTTTAATAAATATTATTCAACAATAAAGCAAAACATTTTATTCTACTCTATAGAGAAAGTTATTTTGTAATTTGATATTTTACATATTTTGATGTAAATGAAGGGCACTTTATCTTTGTTTTCTTGATATTGTACATCACTTGTATAAAACAAGGATGATTTTACCACAGCTGGAACATGTTAAATTTACATGTTCTCCCAGGACACAATTTTAAATTGATGCTAAGTTTGAGTAGATGCTAAGGCTTAGCAATTGTATACACTTATGTTTGTTTTAAAATCTCACTGAAAGTGTAAATTTTACATATTTCTTTTGCCTTCAAACCAAATATCGAATACTTTTAGTAAAAAAAAAAAGCTATACGATAGCAAATGCTTTTATAATTTCTGTTAATATTCTATTGAAAATATTTTAAGCATGAAGAATACTAGATGATAAGAAAAAGCTATAAGAATGCATTACTGAGAAAGAAAGTAACACCCTTCCTATCTATACATAAATAATGGCCAAGCCCTTGTATCCTACTGTTTCTGATAAAAGGAGAGGTCATTTTTGTACATATTTTCTGACAGAATGAGGACGTTCATGTTATCCTCAACTAGTTGAATAACATCCTGTGGCATTTTCTCCATTGATTTAACTTAGCAATGACAGCCTCATTTGCTGTTCATACGGATCTTTCTTTTTCTTCTTTTGCATCCCTCTCTTCTAACAAATAGCCTTAAAGTGATCAGTATGTTCCCGGCGCTAAAATTAAATGCAATATTTCTGGCTTACATTATAAAAATGAGATTATTCTCATTAACATTCCCATCTATATTTTGCTTTTAAAAAGTTGCTTTTCTAAAAAAAAAGTCATTAATTATTATAAAAATTAATTACCTACTTAGATAAGATTTTAGTTTGGATAAAACTTAAATGAATTATAAATATACTTTATTTTCATTAACTTTTTGCATATAAAACTGGTTCTCTCCATTTTTTAATATTTTAACTATATTCAATTTAATCTATAAATAGCAAATTAGGCTTTGAAGTATATTTGTAAGAGAACATATATGAAATTAATATTCACATCTTGATAAGCTAAATCTGCATACAGCATATATTTTAATTTTTATTTGAATCACCTAAACTAATTATTGATGGGAGAGCAATGGCACCTTTTTTTCCATAATAAAAGTAAAGACATGGTTTTAACCAAATGGATAGTACTGGATTAAATAAATTTAAGTGTGTATTTCTCCCTGATTTAGCAGCAGTAATTAATGTGCATTGTGATTCTTCCATATTTCTAAAATTTAAGAAACTTAAAAACGTTTTTCCTCAGGATCTTATGGAACTATTTTTATAACCACATATTTTTGGGAGAAATAATAATTTAGTGGATCTTACAATACTTTAAAATCATAGAGAACAACTAAATAAATTTAAATGGAAACTGAGTTAAGAGAATTATAGTTAGCACATAACTCAAATCATTAATTTCCAAGATAGATATGTCATATTCTTGTTTAAAATGCTTAAAAACAGGTCAAAATTACTAGTAATATGAAATTCAATATAAATTTTTTAAAAGTTCAATGTCAATTTGTAATCATCAGACAGCTGAACTGTCCTTTAATACCTATAAAGTTAGTGACTAAACAAAAGGAAAGAAAAAAAAGCAAAAATAAATAAATAAACCACAAGGAAGTCATCTAGAACTAACTTCCAGCCTCACAAAATTGTGAGAGCATCTGGTTGGAAGAGTTTAGTATACATTCAGAATCCAATCTGCAAGAGGCGTGTAAAGCTTCCTAGACTCTGCAGCGACGGGTCCACATGAAAGAGGGTGGAATGGATGAGAAAGACATTTGACTATATTAAACATATTCACCAATGACCAAGATTGTGAAAGCTCATTATCAAATGTAGATGTAATAGAAAATACAGTTATGGGTTGAATTGTCACCCCAAATTTATTTATTGAAGTCCTAATCTCTATAACCTCAGAATATGACCTTATGTGAAGATAGATGTTTACAGAGTTAATAAACTTAAAATGAGCTCATTAGGGTGGGCCCTAATTCAATATTACTGGTTTCCTTTTAAAGAAAGTAAATTTGGACCATGAAGACATGCATAGAAGGAACATGGATGAAGAAATATAGGAAGAAGATGGCCATCTATAAGAAGAAAGGCCTGGAACAGATTCTTCTCTCAATTTTCAAAAAGAATCAACCCAGCTAACACTGATTTTGGACCTGACCTCCAGAACTAAGATAATAAAAACCTGTTTAAGCCACAGAGTCTGAGTTACTTTGTCATGGTGGCCCTAGAAAACTAATACAGAAATTCACATCCCGCTTTTTTTTTTCCTACATTTTTTTGGTTAATATTTTAAACAAGGACATATCTAACAGTTAATATAATTTTTCTGTATTTTCCTTAAAAGTTATAATATAAAACATTTAAATGCTTTAATTATAAGTTATTTTCTTTCACTATGTGAGATTTTTAGGTAAGTCAATTAAATTAATCGTAGGATACACATTTTTTTCTTTTATTTATCAATTAGTTCAGTAGTTGCTATGTATTCAACAACTGCTATGTTCTCACTAAATTACCAGGTGTTTGGTGTATCACAAAGTTGAACTAAACATTTCTGCCAAACTCCAGGAAATAGTCTAAGTTTTGTTATATACAGATAACAAATGGATTTGGTAAATTTCAAATTCAATGTGAATAAAAATGTTATATTTCTATAGCAATGAAGATGGTATGATCAATAATAATCTCATTTTTATATATAAAGAACAATTTTACAAACAGGTAACCTTTCATTTTTCTTATTTTTTTATGTTACAATTATAGTTAGCATGTAATATTATGTTAGTTTCAGATGCACAACATAGTGATTAGACACTTATACAACTTATGAAGTGATCCCCAATATATCTAGTATCCATCTGACATCATACATAGTTATTACAATATTATTGACTATATTTCTTATGCTATACTTTACATCTCCATGACTATTTCGTAACTACCAATTTGTACTTCTTAATCCCTTTCCTTTTTCAACCTCCCAACCCCCCAGCCATCTAGCTATCATCAAATTGTTCTCTGTATCTATGAGTTTGTTTCCATTTTCTTTATTTTGTTTTTAGATTCCACATGTGAGTGCAATCATATTAACCTTTTATTTTTTTAATTTATCATTGAAGAAGAAATCAATTGTATATCTTAATTAAGACTTGCCATCACACACACACTGGTATTCTTTTCATATAATATCTATGCATACAAATGTAGGTAAATTATTTTTGAAACTATAAGAGCCTATAAGCATATTAGTATGATTATTCATAATGTATTATATTTCACTTATAAAATAATTGTGAATAAGTGACTATAAGTTTCTTAATTCATCAGAAATATATTAGCCTACAACTTTGGATTGCAATGTAACACAATCATTTTATTGTAAGGCCAATCTGAATTACAGATTTAACATATTAGATTATTTAAACGTATATTTTTTTATTATTTAACACACATTGGGAAATAATACCCCCAAAAAAGCTCATTCAAATAACCTACTATATAAGAAGACAATTCATATTAGATTGTATGTGCATATTTAAATCACAGGTTATCAAACAATACTTTCAACAATTCTTGGGAGTATAAGATAAGCTTATAAATGCATACACAAATGCATACTATAATTTTTCTTTACTATCAGTTTAATCTTGGAAGTGTGATTAGGATAATTTCTCCCTATATCTATACTGTATACACAGGATTCTTACTAGAACTCATTTTTCACCAAACTCATATACTTAAAGAGCAAGATAAATAAGTAGATGATGACTGGTAGGTAGGGAGGTAGCAAGGTAGGTAGGAAGGTAGAGAGATGATAGATCGATAGATAGATAGATAGATAGATGATAGATAGATGATAGATAGATAAATGATAAACAGACAGAAGATAGACATATTTTGGAAATAATACAGTTCACATAATACCATTATGAAAGGGTTCCATTATTTGCCTAATGCTTTTATGCTCTCAGCAACTATTGTTAAACTTAAAAATAATAAGGTTAAAAATCATCTTGATAAATCAGATAAATACAATGACTAGGTTAGAAAATGACTCACTAGTGGTGAAGCAAACAGGCTTTGAAACTAAACATATTCAATGCAAGTTAAAGGTTTATAAATCCTAAATATAATTTTGACAATTTGTAGCCAAGATTCTTATGAAATTCCTAATAAAGAAAAAATAATAATCTACTAGTGTAAAGGAGCTCAATTTCTGGTATTATGTAGAATCATCAGCTAAAGTTCTTAAGAATCAAAACATCGTGTCATCACACAATTATATTATGATAAAGTGAATTGAATCAGGCCACCGTGATATGTGTCTTTAGCAAACTTCTCAGATGTCTTTTTGCATGCTAAAACTTGATAAATATATATTTACAAATAATATAACCTAAATTTATATGTATACATTTCTAAATTACATACACTTTCTTAATAACTGACTATAATTTTAGATATTAAAATTTTAAATATTGATTTTACTAGTACACTGGAACTTAAAGATTCTAAAAGGAAGACTTTCTTCTGATACTGAGATGGCTGGTAAAGATCAATCAGAAATTTATATCAAAATGTATCAGTAACTACATTAAACATAAACAGATTCTACTTCTATCCTTGGAAAGAGATTATAGAAAATTGGTGTGTATAAATTCTTCTTTAAATGTTTGGTAGAATTCACCAGTGAACTCATCTGGGCCTTGTGCTTTCTGTTTTGGAAAGCTATTAATTATTAATTCAATTTATTCAATAGATATAGGCCTATTATATTTATTTCTTCTTGTGTGAGTTGGTACATGGAGTCATTCAAAGAATTGCTCCATTTTATGTAAGTTACTAAATTTCTGAGCACAGAATTAATAATAGCATTCTTTTATTATGCTTTTAATGGCCATGGGATTAGTAAGCATATGTCTTTCATTTTTGAAATTGTAGCCTCTTTATTTTTTTTCTTATCTAGCTTGGTTTGAGGCTTTTTGATTTCATTGGCCTTTTCAAAGACTTAGCTTTAGGTTTTATTGATCATCTCTATTGATTCATTGTTTTCAATTTTACTGATTTCTTATTTTTAA
Organism: Pteropus alecto; assembly: GCF_000325575.1. NCBI lineage: Eukaryota > Metazoa > Chordata > Mammalia > Chiroptera > Pteropodidae > Pteropus > Pteropus alecto. The sequence continues at coordinate 3,653,665 of NW_006439231.1, read as the reverse complement.
TTCTTATCATTTTCTTCTGTTTACTTTGGAATTAATTTACACTTCTATTTATTGTTTCCTAAAATGAGCACTGAAGTTATTGACTTTAGATCTTTCTTTTTTCCTAACGTATACATTCACTGCTGTAAATTTCCTTCAAAGCACTACTTTTCCTGCATCTTACAAATTTTGATAAGTTATGTTTTAATTTTCATTTAATTTTTAAATTTTTTAAATTTTTCTTGAGATTTCTTCTTTGACCCATCTGCTACACTTTCTGTGATGGTTGGATATTTTTTTATTCCAAGGTAATTCATAATTTTATATACATCTTGCTAAAGTTTAATTCCAACTTTGTTTAAAACCCCACCTTAACATACAAAGCATACTAAAATCCTAGTTATGCATCATTCCTTTTCTCATTTAACAAAGCAAACACATGCTTTTCAAAAAGATTTTATTAAAAGTACAAAATAAAAAAGAAACTATTTCTATTCATATTATCAGTGTGTTTCCTTGAGTTACATGTATAAATAATTCTGTCACTATTAAATATGGATTTAATGTTCTATAAACTTTTAGGCCATGGAACTTTCTTAATAATATCTACATGTCTTTCTTTTTGATAAGAGTTTATCGACCTGGGTATAGGACAAAAATCTTTTACCTTACTCATTTATTCCTATGTAGGAAATATTTGTCTCCATTAAAAATATCAAACATTTCATGTGTTCAATATTTGTACTCCTATTATTTTTAGAAAATTTATTTATACTCTCTTTTTAGGTAATCTTTTCTTATACATAATCTTTTCTTGTCTTATACATGACATATATAAGACAGTGAATGAGGTTCTGACCACTTAGCTATTGCTGTCTGACTACAAATTAACCCATGATCAAAACTGACTCAAAAATATTTTCTAATTAGTCCACGATATTATGGGAGTATAAGTTGCTACAATTACTTTGGAAAATGATTCACCCTGATTAGGAAAGCAGAGCAGACTTTGTGACTCATACTACTTAATATACCAAGTGGCCATTAACAGTAGAATAGATATTGTTTTACATGATTTTACATGGGAATGTTATACTAGTAAAAGTGACAAAACTATGACAACAATAATGTGTTTACATCTCTCAGAAACATGAGCAAATGAAATCAAATACAAAATTATATTCAGTATGATTTGTCCTTTAAAAAAAGGTCAAAAATAGGCAAATCTAATTAATGGTAAGAAACGAAAAAAGTTTAGGGGCAGTATATGGCATAATTCAGGCTTCTAAAATCAGGTAAATTTTATATCTTGATCTGCAGGGTGGTTACAAGAGTATTTTCACTCTGTAAAACTTCACTGAATGTATACACTAATGATTTATGCAAATTTCTGTAGATATGTTATGCTTCAATAGTTTACTAAAAAATAAATTTATGAGAAAAAACTAAATTGGAATGTAGATAACTATATATAAATTTAACAGGAATCAAACGAGGTTATAAATTAATGACCTGAGCAGTCAATTCAGAAAATTGGAAAAAGAATATCTCCAGAAATCCAAAGTAAGGAGAAAGCAATGTTAAAGGAAAAGGAATAAGTGAAATAGATGAAAAAAAAAAGTACAGAAATTTAATAAAAACCAATTCAAGGTCTTTGATGATATTAGTAATATAGACATATCTTTGCTATAGCCTAATAAAAAAATAACACGGGCAATCAATGTATAGTATAATTTGTACCATCATCCAATAGGAGAAAAAGAAAGATTTATTAGCATATGATTCCAGGAAAATGGCTAAAAATAAGGAGGAAAACCAAACAAATAAAAACACTAAATCCCTTCAGAATGCATACATGAGTGAAATGCATATGAATTAAATATGGGTCTTATGTGAAAATCAATAAAAACAATTGTAGGAGAATATTTTTTGTGATACAGATGTGCAGAAGTACTACATAGATAATTGGCATAACCGTGAGGGCAAAGTGTTTAATTACAACAAGTTTATTGGCATAACCGTGAGGGCAAAGTGTTTAATTACAACAAATTTAATAATTTCTCTTTATTGAAGGACACAATAGAGGTATGAGCATATGACAAATTGAAAAGATAATTGTAGTGTATGAAAATGACAAGAGAGCAATATCTAAAATGTATGAAAATAGTTGTCAAGTGACATAAAGACAACAAAATGGAATCAAATACATAAAGGACTTGAAAATTTTACAATGAAAGAAAACAAACAAGCTAAAAATAACATGAAATCATACTTAAACTAATTAGTAATCAGAAGAATGTGAGAATGAGGTTCACTTATGATTCTGAAAAAGAGAAGGATCAGTTAATACCAAGAGCATATAGCATGAATAGACGTTTCCTGAAGCAGCTTCTTAAGATGCATTTCTAAATGAAGAAAGAAAATTCTTGAAGGAAGATTTAAGAAGCAAGGAATAAAGAAAAAAAATTAAATAACGTGCATATATTTACTTAAATGACACACTGTATAAAATAATAATATTAAGTTTGTCTAATTTGGAGACTTGGAAGAAATTAAGTTCTGGAAGAAATAAGCATGTAACTGAGAGAGAACAATAAGTTATGTGTTCTTAGTTATGAGAACACATGAGAATTTCTCTTTACTTTTGTTAGTTATAAAATTCTTGACAAAATTTAAAGTTTAAACATTATATAAAGAAGAGTGCAAAATATAAATGTCAAACCAGAGAAGAAAACTTAGAGTAAAAAGAAATCAAAATACACCTTCAAACTAAACTGTAACTCATTATAAATAAAGAAAATAGTGAAATAGAAAGTACACAAAGTTGAAAATAAAAAACATTAAGATGATGGAAACCATTTCAAATGTATTAATAAACACTATAATTGCAAATGGGCTAAAGTGCAAAAAATACATAAAAGTAAAGACAATAGTTTATTGGAAAAAATCCAGCTATTTCTGGCTATCATGTATGCACATACATAAAGAGCCCTGAATAGTTGAAAATAAAGAGATTTAAGGATATTCTAGGCAAGTATCAATAAAAATAAGGCTCACATGGCTATATAAATATAAATATTTGCTTCTTTACACAAAATGTTAATAATAAATGCAGTTGCTAGATAAAGAAAAAAGAATTTAGCAGGAGGATAGAACCATATAAACTTGTATGTTCTTAACACGATTGCCTTAAATATTTATAGAGCAAAAAATGATGTAGAGAGCAATTCAACTTTTGGTATAGGCAAATAAATACCTAACGGATTGTCTGTCCCTCAGAGGGTAACTCAGAGCCTGGATTTAATATAAAAACAATTAGAATTACCTTGAGGTTTTGAAGAGTGAACTGAAAATTGCAATTTCTGGAAGGCTGTCAAAACTTCAAAGGATGTATGAAGAATGACTGTTAAATAGATACACGAGTTTCTTTTGGGGATGATAAAAATATTTTAAACTTAGATGCTGGTACTAATTGCACATTGTGAATATACTAGAAACTACTGAATTATGTGATTTAAAAGGATGGACATTATGGATTATGAATTACATCTTAATAAAACTGTTATACATATATAAAAAAGTGTTCAAAGACAAGACCAGCATAGAGTGAATTCTATTTACCTTTGAGTTATACTCTGAAGTTAGAACTCAGCTATCACACTGTATGATAAAACTCATTTTCATAGTCTCTTTGCCCTAAGGACAGAAGATGGAATTCAAATAATGATGGCTCCTGGAAAGTGGGTCAGTATGTTTTGAAAAGGAAAGCCATAGATGTTTAGCCCACAATCTACTTATAAACTCTACTCATGTCTAATTGACCCCTGATGCAAGCATGGAACACACAACAGTGTTAATAAAACTCAAATTGTCAGAATAGACAAAAAGGAAAGTTCCAACTACATGCTATGAATGAGAAATGGTTTTTAAATATAAAGAAACAGATGTTTTAAAAATAAATAGAAGGAAAATTATATACCATACTAATCAAAAGAAGGAGGGTGGAATGGTTATATTTATATCAGATAAAATAAACTAAAAAAGTAGTTCCTGAGATAGAGAAATATTATTTATAATGATAAAAAGAATAGTACTAAGACAAACTTAGAAGACTGATACTACCTAATTTCAAGTTGTATTATAAAACTATATTAATCAAGACAAAGTAGTATTGGCAAAAATATTGTTAAATAGATCAATAAGCTAGATTTGAGAGCCCATAAACAGATTCTCACTTTTATAATCATCTGATTTTTAACAAAAGCACCAAATCAGTCCTATGGAAAAAGGAATGCCTTTTCAACAACTGCAGTGGCATAATGAGGTGTCCACAAAAAAGAAAACAAACAAAAAAGTTGACCCTACCTTATACTGTATGCAAAAATTAGAGATTAATTTAACCATAAATTAAACACAAAGTTTTTAAAGTAAAATATAAGATGGGATCCTAGTGATATGGAAGTATATGAAGTTTTCCTTGAGAAATTACAGAAGAAAATAACCATAATGTTGTTTTATTTTGTTGTAAATAAAATATTAAATCTCGTCAAAATTAAAACCTTTTTTCTCATCAAACTAAACCATTTAAGAAAAATTAAAAACCATGTACTGGAATAGAATTACTTATAAATCATATATCTGACAAAGATCTAAATAGTTATACTGATTTAAAGTATAAGGTTAGAATATCTACAAATAAATGTATATTAATAAAACCTAAAAATAAGCAAAATTTTAAGATATTTTCCAGTAAGCACATGAAAAACTACTCAACACGATTAGACATCAGGCAATGTAAATTAAGACCCCAATGAAATATTGCCTTATAACTACCAGAATTACTAAAGTGATGAGGATGTGAAGCAACTGTAAATTTCATAGCTTGCTGGTGAATGTGTAAAAATTAACACATCTTTAGGAAAATTTTAACCATTTCTTATGAAACTAAATATAAATATTTAAACATTTTAAACATTTCTTATAAAACTTACCCCGTACCCAGCAATTTCTCAGGCAGTTATTCAGAAAATGGAAAATGTGTTTCACAGTAGATTTGTACAAGAATTTCATAGAAACTTAACAGCCAAAAAAATGAAAACAACTTTAGAATCCATCAATAGGTGATTGGAAGGATGCTTAAGTGAAAAACACACAGCAAACTGGATGACTTGCAGAACCTTATACTGACTGAGATAAGCCTTAAACACAGAGCAAATACTACATGTTTCCATTTATATGAAATTCTAATAATAGATATATATAGAATATAAATGAGTACAGATAAATGATAAATCTAGAGGGTGCGTATACATATACTCTCTGTCAGATTCTTTCAACTTTAATAAATGCTTGAATATTACCATATTAGAAAATCTTATAAATTGATAGAAAAATAAACATATTTACTGTCATATAGATATTTCTATACTATATGTCACATAGGGGTTGCCACACAGAATTAACAGAATATTTGGTTCTCATTATTACTCTTACTTTACCTATAAGCAGCATTTAACATTGACATTAACATAAAGTGTAATTAGTACACTGTATTTGTTTTTTTTTAAAACTCACAAGCTCTGTTTTTTATCTTTTTTTTAAATTGTTTATTGAGGTAACATTGGTTAATACAATTATATAATTTTCAGGTGTACAATATAATTTCACCAGATAATGGCCTAATATCCAAAATATACAAAGAACTCATACAACTCAACAATAACAAAAAAATCCAATTAAAAAAAGGGCAGAGAACCTGGACAAACACTTCTCCCAAGAAGACATACAAAGGGCCAACAAATACATGAAAAGTTGCTCAACTTCACTAGCTATTAGGAAAATGTAAATCAAAACCACAATGAGATACCATCTCACACCTGTTAGAATAGCTATAATCACCAAGACAAGTAATAACACGTATAACAAAAAAATCCAATTAAAAAAAGGGCAGAGAACCTGGACAAACACTTCTCCCAAGAAGACATACAAAGGGCCAACAAATACATGAAAAGTTGCTCAACTTCACTAGCTATTAGGAAAATGTAAATCAAAACCACAATGAGATACCATCTCACACCTGTTAGAATAGCTATAATCAACAAGACAAGTAATAACACGTGCTCTTTTTATTTCCTTTTTGACCTTGTTTTACTGAACCTTCCTTAATTTCCCTTGTTGAATTAGTTCATATTTTTGACAATCATTAGAGTGTTCAGAAATAAGAGTTCCTCTTCTCTCTTCTATTTACAAACATTATCTTGGTAAACTCACTTAGTCTCTTGCTGTAAAATACCAGGCATATATTTTCAGAGTTGTATATCTTTTGACCATACTTCTTTATAAACTCCAGACTTCTCCTGCTTAATAACTCCATTTGAAAGTTTAATTATCATCCCAAACTTGTAATATCCAATACTGAGCCACTGGTGTTTTCCGAAATATTCTATACCTGCAATTCTTCATTCTTCCTTACTTAGTTTTTTTTATAATATCACCCTTCCAGTTTACCAGCTAAAAATATTAGAGTTCTACTTTATTACTTTCTTTTTCCCTCATACCCAGTTCTATCCACAGACTATTCTATAAACTCTGTCTTCAAAATATTTTCAGAACCTGGCCACTCATTTCTATCTCTGTTTTCAGGACTCTAGTTCTAGTTACCATCATTTTTGCCTGGATATTTAAACTTGTCTCATAATTGCCTCCCCTCCCACGAAGTTCATTCTCAGTAGAGCAGAATAAACCCATTGAAACAGAAAGCGGATTATGTTATAACTCATCATTTCATTTGAATAAAAGCCAAAATCTTACAAAGTAGTTTAGCTCCATATCTCTTCTGATTTCAGCTGCTATTGCACTCTGGTTTGACTGTCTCATTTCAGCCACAGGGTCATGCTTTCTATTTCTCAAAATGACCAGGGATACTCCCAAATAAGAGAATTTCTTTTGGCTTTTTCCTCTGACTGGAAAGAATATCTGTTTGGCTCACTTCACATTAATGACGTCTGTGTACAAAAGTTACCTTTTAATGAGGCCCACCTTAATCACATTATATAGTGTTATAATTTATCAATTCAACACCAGCAAATGTTAGTGATACTCATTACCTCATTTTTTCCCTCATGTGATTTATTATCTTTAATTAACATTTATCCATTAATTTATTTAGTTGTTACATTAATTACTCACTATCTATCTTTATAGAATGCACACTCACTGGAAGGTAGGATTTTTATCTATTTTCTTCATTTATATTTTCCAAGCATAAAGACCAAGGCTCAGGATACAGAAGGTACCAATAAATATTTAGTCAATGACTAAATTTAAACAGAATAATTAATATAATTGACCAATAGGTCTATGTGTTAACAAAATAAAATCAATGAAATCAAACTGAATCACTGAAGAAAGTTCATAAATTTAGGTAATTAATATCAGAAATATCAGAAAATCACATGTTCTGACCATAACAAAATTTAGATAGAGATAATAATGAAGAAAGACAAATTTGTAACATAACTGTACATTTGGAAACTCATAAACATAATTGTAAATAATGAATGAGTTAAAAAAAGAATAGCAATCAAATTGTAAAATACTGTAATCTGTGCTATGAGGGAACTTTACAGCTCTGAATATTTATATTTCTAAATATCATAATTCCAAGAAGAAATAATAATCAAATTTTAAAATAATGTGAGCTGTTTCATGAGAAAAATGTGTAGTCTTAAGTGCTAGTAACAAAAAATAAGAAAGACTAAAAATGTATTTTTAATTTGCTTGTTAAGAAGTTACAAAAATAATGACAAAAACAGTTTAGCATCTATATTTTTTCCATATATTTTATTGTTTCAGGTCTTTTATTGAGGACCTCAGACTTAGAGAGAATTTTATGAATTTGACCTCAAAGGCAAGGGAAGTAAAAACAAAATTAAATGAATGGGGCTATATTAAACTAAAAAGTATCTGCACAGCAAAAGAAATCAACAAAACAAAATATTAACCAACTTAATTAGAAAATATATTTGAAATGATACTTTCAATAAGAAGTTAAAATCCAAAATATATAAAGAACTCATACAACTCAACAATAACAAAAAAATCCAATAAAAAAGGGCAGGGAACCTGGACAGACACTTCTCCCAAGAAGACATACAAAGGGCCAACAAATATATGAAAAGATGCTCAACTTCACTAGCTATTAGGAAAATGTAAATCAAAACTACAATGAGATACTATCTCACATCTTTTAGAATGATTATTAACAACAAGACAGTTATAACAAGTGTTGGAGAGATTGTGGGGAAAAGGGAATCCTCATGCACTGCTGATGGGAATGCAAATTGGTCTAGCCACTATAGAAAACAGTATGGAGGTTCCTCAAAAAATTAAGAATAGAATTACTTTATTACCCAGCAATCTCTCTTCTGGGTATCTACCCCAAAGACTTGAAAATGTTTACCCATGAGGATAATTCCTACCCCCAACATTTATTGCAGCATTATTCACAGTGACCAAAATGTGGAAACAATCAAAGTATCCTTCAGTAGATGATTAGATAAAGAAAATGTGGTACATATATATAACGGAATATTACTCAGCCATAAGAAAAGGTGAAAGAATTCCATTTGTAACAACATGGACAGATCTCGAGAGTATCATGCTAAGCAAAATAAGTCAGATGGAAAATGTCAAGAACCATGATTTCCCTCAGATGTGAGATATGAAATTGAAAACAACGAATGAACAAGACAAACAAACAAAAACTCACAGACATGGACAACAGTGTAGTGGTTACCAGAAGGAAAAGGGGTTAAGAGGAGGTAGAAAAGAGTTAAGTGGTTAAGTATATCACAAACTTTTTTTCTTTTTTTTTTTGTAAAGGGTCAGATAATGAATATTTTAGCCTTTGCAGATTTTATAGTCTCTGTTGCAACTACTCACCTCTGCAGGTGCAGTACTAAATCACCTATAGAAAACACATAAATAAATGATTACCACTGTATTCCAATAAAACTTTATTTACAAAAACACCGTTAGTAGTCCAGAATTAGTAGTCCATGGACCATAGTTTAACTGTGGTTTACATAATTATGTTGAAACAACTTAAAGAAGAAGAACCTGAGAATCTATTCTACTTTGGATTATATTCAATTTCAATTTACAAAACTGATATTTACAAAAGCATTTTATTACACTTTCCAGTCTTAATCATTCATTATCTTTTAATTTCTACCACACATACATCTTCTTTCTCACATGAAATAACTTAGATACCACACTCTTGCTTTCGAAATAGCCCATTTCCAATCAAAGAATAATTCCACATATCAACCGACAAATTATATAGACATGCTCTCATGATCTCTTGTGTATTCACTCATTATATACTCCAAATATCCTTCCATATTTATTATGGAAATCTGGTAAATGTGTAGAATCTCCCTATGGTAAAATGTCAAGGGAAATAGTGGTACATGAAATTCAAATTGATGGAGCCTCACAGTACCGAACATTAGCTTGTCAAACAAATGTGAGGATTTATTCCTTTTGTTCTATGCTCATAATATAGTGCTTAAAGAATGCAAAAAAGAATAAATGAAACCAGTATAAAAGCCTTAAGGATTTTTTTAACATTTGCACCTTGTAGACTTCACTTCTTTTAGGCAATGAAATCTCAGATTTATTTGGTTACCCTTAGAAGAAAAGAAATTACTGTGACATTCCCCAAACATTTGTGATTGTATCCATAGGCAGCTTTAGAGCCTCTACTTCATTAAGACTGCGTTATGTAGATACTGTTGTCTATTAAAGTCATGGTAAACACTGCTTACAACCAGTTGTTCCTTTCTTATACCATCACCGAACTGCTTAGAGTAGATCATTTGTTGGCTTAAATCCACACACATTATTTATGCCACTCAAACAATAAATATATTTATCTGTAAATACTCGTAATGTGAATTTTGAGTAATATGATTTACCTCTGACAGAATTACATTTCAAGTTACAAAATCCATTCTTGACAAAAGACTTAAACTACTATTGAATATTTATATCACTATGTATTGACTTTGAACAGTGACTGGTTAAGAGGATTTGTTTTTTCCTCTATGTGACATGGCATTATTAAAAATGTTAAAGCACTATCAGTCTACTGCAGCTGTTGATTGTTCAATTACACTGCTTCAATGTTAGGCATTTAAAGTGAATGTCATCCTCTTCCTAAGTAAATAATGATATTTTCATCTTTGAATTTTATTCAGGCAGGTATTTAATCTGTGGTTCACTGATATGCATGTGTGTATTTTAGCATCCTTAAATCCCCTGAAATTATATGCACGATGTGCATGTGATTTTTTTTCTAGTAGATAAAAAGAAGATTAAAAAATAGAACACTTGAGCCCAAATGATCATTAATAGAAAAATGATTGCTATGATGTTAGGATTGACAATATAACTTTTTTTTCCATTTTCTTACTTTTTATAACAATAAAACATGTTTTAACTTGATTGTGATAATTTAGATCCAAACTATTTTATTTTTGGATTGAAAGCCTTTAAATTGACATTCAACATTATTTTATTTCTGTATTAAAAGCCTTTAAATTATCATTTAAAGACAGATAATTTTCATATCACATGCAGAAAGGTATTAAATGATTTCAGAGACATAACAGCATAACCATGCCTTTTGCTAAAATCAATAAATAACATTATGTGACAAATGAATATGTTATAAGAGAATTTTTCATTATGATTTTAATGACATGTGACCCTATAACATAAGACAGCTATAAGGAATTCTTTTCAGGCTTGTCATGTAATAAAGCTTTTCAAAGGTCTCTGCCAGGGCACCGTTTTTTTGTTTGTTTGTTTTTTTGTTTTCCCACTATATGTCATTTATAAAAGCCCAAACAAATTTTTGTTAGATGCTTGATTGATTTTGTCATTTGAATGGCTTTCTCCTTCAAAGTATTTTTAAGCCACAAAATCAAGCCTTTAGAGCATATCCATCTAGTGAATAGGTCTGGACTAGGCTGGAAGGGAACTAATAGGGCATATTTATAATTATCCTTATATACCTAATTCATGTTAAAAGAGTCCTGGTTCAGAAGAATGAATAAAATGAACGACACTTAACCTTCTTGCAAATTTAGTTTCATCATTTATAAAACCTCTTCTAGTTTGAAAAGGCTATGATGTCGGCTTCAAGAAGGTCTAGCAAATGAACCATTAAAGCAATACTGCATTGATCAGGATAATGAATTGAACAGGATGTAATGAGTATCAGTAATTCCATCTCAGAAGAATCAAGCTATTAAACACCAAAGGTCAATTTCAGTCATCAACTACTCAGATATTCTCATTTCAGTTACTCGGTAAATTTATGTGAGCAGAATCTGGACCTGTATACTTGATTCAATAATCTTGTACAGGAACAAATTTGGGTACAATGTCTCATGCTAATGAGGCAGACAACTCATCATTTCCACCAGGCTTATTTAATTGGCCTAAGAACAGTCCTTGTTAAATATTATAATTGGAAGGATGATCCACTCCTCAGTTCCACAGAGCAAGAGAAACAGTAGACTTCAGTAGAGGTGAATCTGAAACATGAATCTTCTAAAATGAAAAAAAAAAAGATATGTGAGTGCTTTCAAAGTGAGATAATCTACTAAAAAGGAATAATACAATTTATCTTGATTTTAATTATATCGAAGCACTTGACTATGTATTCAATTTTGCAATGTGTATATATTTTATTTATGGACCTTTATTTCCCTTTTTTCAGTGAAATGGCACACATAATCGCTTATATTTAGAAACGTAATGTGCTACAACTGTCAACATTTTAAAAATAAGTTCAAGGATGCTAGTGAGACAGTTGCCTCCATCAAAATATATTTAAAAATAAATATGAGCAATTAATGTTAAGAAATACAAATATAATACAAAGCACCTCCTGGGGAAAATATTACAGATGTAAGAAGGTTGTCAAATGAGAGAAATAACTAAAACATATCTTCTCTTTGCTATCATTATGGTCAGTTAGAATGTTCTTTTAGATCATTTTTACTGGAATAACTATCTAAAAATTTTGTCTTTTTTATTCCCTTACAAATGAAATGATTTCATTCTTAAAATTCTCAAGAACTAAAAAGCATACCAAAAGAAATATTCAAGGAACAACATATTTATTTTAGGAATAGCATAATTATTAACCATAATAAAGTAATGAAATACATGGGCATGCTTGAGCTGCCTCACAAAAGATAGTTACAATAGCAACACTATAACCTTTATCTTTTTTTTATTTTAAAAATTATTTTATATTAGATTCAGATATACAGTATAATGATTAGACATTTATATCATTTATGAAGTGGTCTCCCCAATTACTCTAGCACCCACCTAGCTCTACACACAGCCATTACAATAATATTGACTATATTCCCTGTGCTGTACTCTAAATCCCATGAATATTTTGTAACTACTAATTTATACTACTAGTCATTTTTTTAAGAACTTTGAGCATTATGGTTTATTTTCTTGAGGTAGAAGGTTTGAGCAGCGTTCATATAAATAAATATATAAATTGAACATCTAAACAATTTACATTTAAAAATCATATATCTGCTTATTGAAGAACACCAGCAGATATAGAAAAGAAAGATAAAAGAAGAAGAAAGGGATATTTTTGTAGAGGAACTGCCATTACAATTAAGCCTTTGAAAATATAAATGCATGAAGCAAATATTTGAGTACTTTTGCTTTTCACTCTTAAATACAGTTCTCTCTTTTGTGACTTTCCAGGGGACCTAGAGAAAATTTTAATTATTTTACAATATTCTTTAGAGATCTGATTTAAGACTTTTTAAAATAGAAAACCAAGAAAATTATCACTATGATTACATAGTTTTGTTCAAATTACTAAGAGTAGCATAAAATTTTGTTTGGAAAAAAGACTTTAAAAATAACTGATTTAGTTCAAAATTCTCACTTTATTTGAGAAAATAGAAATGCAATAATTAGGTGCCTTCCATTTCAGTGCTTTTCCCTAATTTCAGGGTTACCTATGATTGAGAATCTGATGATTAGATAAGTAGAAAGGTATATTCTAAAGAATGGTCCCCTTCAAATCCGAACTAAATTACCTTGATTCTTTAATATAAGACAGAATTAGCCTGAAACACAACTATTCTTGACATAAAAAAGATGTATTTTCAAGGCTTTCCTGTGGAGATAGAAAACCATTTCATTTAAACCAGGTGTACATAGTTGTATGGCTTACTAGGTTCTCTTAGAAGAATGGTAGTACATAAAAGTTGAAGTTTTAGACTATAAAGTTATGTATTATATGTCACATTATAGCATAGATTCCAGACATTCTTTTTAGTTAACTTAATATTTTATCAGTATTGGTACATGCAAAATTCGGTTCCCCAGCAATATGAGTCCAATAAACACTTAATACCACATGAGCTGCATGTTCAGTCAGGATTAAAGACCAAAAGAAAATGATATAAAGCACAAACAAAGATAATGTTCATCAGTTCATTTAGAGACAGGATATGGAAGTTAAAGGGAAAGATTAAAGTTTACTGGGCTAAAGCCCTGGGATTTTGTCAATTATCCAACTCAAGTGGGGATGAAAGGAAAAATAACTAGGATTATTGAATGCTTATTATGTGACAGGTGCATTATATATATCTGGAAACTGGGTGCCAATCTGTAGTTGGCTGCAAATTCTTCTTCCTTTATAGGAGAAAAATGATCCCCTGTTTTGAGTGCACAGTGAACCTCCTTGTATTGCTTAAGAGCATGTATTATATGGCATTTGGCTAGCCTTACCAGTATATCTGTCCCCTGCAGTGAGAGAACAGGATCTTCATCTGTATCCAGAGAGGTGAGTTCAGTCCATCACCGTGAGTTGGCTATCAGTAGGTGCGTGCTGGTATGGGAGACTTGTACACACTACAGACACCGATATCATTGTATCTCTTCTCCTTTCTGTGAGTAAGCAATGTTTTACCAGTTATTTATGGGTTGGCTCTTCCTTGGCTACTTCCAACCCATAGAAAATGATGTGAATCCATGTCTGTGAGCTCCTCCTTCTAGTAGTTGGCATTGTTATGATTTTTGCTACCCCTCCATACAATAGGAATTCTAACCCAAGACTGGTAGCTAGATCTTTCTGCTCTGTTTTATGTCTGTTAGATCTAGTTGGTTTATTGTGTTGTTCAAGTCCTCTGTTCCTTTACTTATCTCATGTCTAGTTGTTCTATTCATTATTAAAAATAGGATATTGTGGTCTCCAACTATTATTGTAGAAATGCATATTTCTCCTTCCAAATATGTAAATGTTTACCTTATATATTTTGATGATTTCTTATTGGTGACACAAATGTTCATAATTTTTATATCTTCTTGACATATTTAACATTTCATTAATAAATAATGTCTTTTTTGGTCTCGTTAAATTTTTTATCTAAAGTTTATTTTGTCTTAATAAAGCCACACCTATTCTCTTTTGGTTACTATTTGCACAGAATATCATTTTTTAACCTTTTACTTTCAACCTCTTTGTGTCTTAAGATCTAAAGTATATAGTTGAATCATGTTTTGTTTTTTGTTTTTTTTAATGTGTGTTCTACCAACTATAAGTATAATCCAGTTATAATTAAATTAATTACTGAATAGAGGCTTCTGCTGTTATTTTGCTATTTGTTATTTTCTGTATGCCTTGTAGCATTTTTGTTTGTTTGTTTTGTCTCTCATTTCCTGCATTACTGTCTCTTTTGTGTTTAGCTGATTTTTTTTCTAGTGAAAGTTTGAAATCTTTTCCCATATGATTATTTTGCATATATTTTATAACTATCTCCTTTCTCATTATAATGAAGATTACATTTAATGTTGTAACAACATACACTCTGATTTGAATTTATACCAGTTTAATTTCAATAACGAACTACTGATTTACAGCTCCATCCCGACTGTTTTTAATGATGTCAAAAAATTACATATTTGCATATTGTCTGCCCCGAATCATAAAGGAATAATTTTAATGCATTAGTCTCTTAAATTATTTAGAAAAGAAAATGAGGAATTACAAGCCAAAGTTACAAAATACTAGCTTTTAGACTAATAGTTTTTTAATGTGTTAGTTTCTTAACTCATGTAGAAAACAAAAATTAGTTATAACCCATTGTTATAATAATGCTAGCTCTTATAATTTCCCATGTATTTACCTTTACTGAGATATTTATTTTTTTATATGGCTTTTGAGTTACTGTTTAGTATTCTTTCACTACAACCTGCAGAAATACCTTTAGAACTTTTTTTAGGACAGGCCTTGTGATAATAAACTCCCTCAGGTTTTATTTATCTAGGAATGTCCAAATTTCTCCTCTATTTGTAAAGGGCAGTTTTGGTAGACATAAGATTCTTTTTTGGAAGTTTTTTGTTTTGTTTGTTTGTTTTTCTTGTAGCATTTGAATATATCGGCTCACAGCCTTCTGGCTTCCAAAGTTTCTGATAGGATATCATTATTGAGGATCCTTCGTCTGTGATAATTCACCTGTCTTTTGCTGTTTTAAAGATTCTCTCTTTGCCTTTGTTTTTCCACAGTTGAGTATAATATGTCTTGATGAGAGTTTCTTTGAAGTCATCCTGGGGAGGGAGAGGAATGGTGACTGCGCAGAAGTATAGTTAGCATTTTCCCTCGGTTCTTCCTCAAATGATGCAATGAAGAATCACAAGTCATTGAGATATAATAGTTTTATTAAAAGTTTATTTTAGAAAGACAAAGAATGCCCCAAGGAGACACATGGAGAAAGACAAAGTATGCCCCAAGGAGGCATATCGTCCCAGTGCTGTAACCCACATGAAAAGGCCACAAAAAAGAGAGCCCAGAAGGGCAAAAAGAACCCAGAAGTGGGAATGTCTATATTATATATGGGCCATGATGGGTGGTTCCAAAGGCTTTCCTAGGTGATTTGCAAGTCATTTGGATTGACACCTAGCTGCTATATAACTCTGCCTAGTGTGCATGTGCAAATGCAGAATACAATGTTATAATTAGATTAATGAATTTCCAGACATAAACATAGTATTATAATGAAGCTTAAATTGTAGGCAAATTAGGGTACCTTCTGCGCAGGTGTCTGTAGCCAGTTAAACAAGCTATAGATTATGGCCTTCCTGTCTTTTGTCTCTGGGGATGCAGGAGGGATTCTCTAATTACCAATAGGGTGTTCTTTGAGCGGTCTCTAGATTGGGCCCCTATTCTTTTGTTCCCCCTGTCACTCACGTCTGACTAGCTACCTAACAATCCTACATGGATTTTATTGAACTTCTTGGTGTTTATATTCAGGTCTTTCATCATATTTAAATTTATATTAAATGGTACTGCTTTTTCAATTGCATTTTTTGATAATCCATAAGACTAATTATATTTTCATTTATCTCATAAATATTCTCTTGATTTTTAAAATAGTTTTCTTGTACTTCACAGAAACCGTGTGATTCAGTGAACTGAAATGAGAACTAATCAGTCTGGGACTATATAGCTTCTAATATACACTTATTTTGCCAGTAAAGCTATATGTGAACTCTACATTTCCACCGTCATCCTTTGGGGAAATCATAATTAACACTTCTATGAAATAGAAATGTCAAAAGGACTCAGAAAAATACACCATGCAACTAAAGCTCCAAAAATGAAGTATGTTATTTTAATCCGGGTAGGCCAGAAACATTCATAGATTCATTTAATCTTGCAATTTCATATCCTTGGTTTCTGAAGGTAAATGTCAAAATGGCAATTTTATTGAAGTTTAATTTTTATTTAATACCGCCTAGTCTTTTATTCAACATCATAAACATTTATTAGTATTTTGGCAATTAGAGCAACCTGCCTAGTATTTCACCAGCCTGTTAGTTTGTTTAATTCATAAAGAACCCCATAAATGACTCTTCTCTTTTGTATATTTTCTTTCTCTTGATGCTATAATTTTTTCTGTGTTATAAATTGTCTATAGACTATGTATGACAACAAAACATTTTAATGCTTTGAGAAATAAAATTGTATTTCCATTTTTGAAACATTTCTGAAAAATAATGTTCTCAGTTCTTCTCAAGGCCAAAATTCTTATTATCATGTTTTATAATACACCATTAATAAATAATAGTGTAGAAACAATATGATCATCTACTATATTCTCTTTAGCAATGCCAAAATTTAAGATTTTTTCTCACATGATATAATGTTTTTATGGTCCTCACAACATAAAACTGCTTATTTTGCTCAGCATTTCCCAACAGCCAGTCGCACATGTTCAGATTTAGTGTTCTTTCATGAATTGAGTTCAAGTAAATGGAAATGATTATTTTTTCTAAATACTTGCTGATTAATAGTCTAGTTGTCAGTCTTTTAAAACCAGACTTTTCCCCATGTGGTTGCCAGAAAAAAAAAAATTACCTTAATTATACTATTGTAGATCAGAAAGCAATTTTAAATTAGCAACTCTGGATTCAACATTCCTAATTGACAGAGAAAAAGAGAAAATAAAAGCCCTAACTGTGAACTCTTACAGGTATGTCATCTGTAGATTGAACTCCTGGAGTGTCTTTAAATCATTGCTCATTACTGCATATACAAGAATGATTAAGGCTTTATTGCTGCCTTCAAAAATGCATAAAATATACTGTCTACTAAGTCAGGAAGATTATAAGTACATGTAATATGATAAAATGTATGTAAACTACTATACAAGAGTATATTTGAGTATAATAGAGTATAATAATTATATTTGGGAGCCCAAAAGAAATGACAGCCAGAACCTGCCAGAAGAGAGGAGAAAAAGAAAAAGTCAGGTTATAGAAAGTTTTATAGAGAAGTCATCAGTTCAGTTTATCTTTAAAGATGACTTCATAGCTTTATGGTTTAGCTTGTTTTCATATAAACATGTATGTGCATGCACACACACACACACACACACACACACACACTATAATGAAGATGAAGGCTAGTAAAAGAAACATGATGAAAAAAAGATGAAGGCTGGATTAAATACCTATCCTGAAGAGACATTTTGAGTATTAAAATTTGGCCCCTAATTGTTCTGTTCAGTTGGCTCAGAGCTATGTACTGCCAGAAGGCAGAACATTATTTTCACTTACATTTAATTTAACTTTAAATTCACCTGTTAACTGAGTTGTAAGTGCTTAATATATAGTGTCAAGTAATTATAATCAGGGACTTAACATTTAAAAGTATATGTACCTATATATCTCTAATTAATCACAGGTGTGGTGAATCAGTTGGCAGCAAGAAACGGCTATTTAAAACAAAATATGTAAAATAGTAAAATAACTAAAAGAATAACTTGCTTTCGACACAAATAAACTAAAAAGTCCTCCTGTTATATCTGTTCTCACTTGTTATTGGAGAGGATAACCAAGCATATGATGGCTGGGAGATGATCCTTCCAGTAGAATTTCAGTGTATTAGTTCAGGCTGCCATAACAAAATAACATATACTGGCTGCCTTAGAAAAAAAAACACAAATTTCTTTCTCATAGTTCTGGAGGGTGGAAGTCAGAGATCAGAGTGCCAGCATAGTCAGGTTATAAAGAGGGCCTTCTTGCAGACTGCCAACTTGTCCATGTATCCTCATATGGTAGAAAACGATAAGAGAGCTCTCTGGAGTGTCCTTAATAAGAGCACTAATTTCATTCATGAGGGCTCCACCCCATGATCTAATCACCTCCCAAAGGTCACACTTCCTGATACTATCACATTGGGAGTTAGGATTTCAACATATGGATTTGGGAGGGACACAAATAGTCTATAACATTCACCTGGATTAAAATTATTAGAATTAGGTATGTTTTGAAAATTTCCTATTTGTATAAAAATTTATTATATACCTGATATTAGAGTCTAAATTTTATAAGAACTTTACTTGTAACATGTTTTTTATTAATAAAATTTATTTGTGATTACGTCTTATTTTGTATTATTTATATGAATTCTAAATTTTATATATATATATATATACACATATATATATATGGTAAATATTTTTCAAAGATGCTAATTCCAAATTTAAAAAAATAAAAAGTATTTCTATCTAGAAATTAGAGATAAAGAAAAAATCCATAGGTTTTCATGGTAAAATAATAATACTTCTCGAGTATAGAGCTCTAAATCAGTTATAAATGCTAAAAGAATATGTTCCCATTACACACACACACAAGCACACACAAGCACACATGCAGAAACTTTTATCTTTATACATTGAAATCGTAGTTAATTTTTGGTTTTAATCTGTGAGCCTCCACATGAAAGACAGATTACTTTTTACATCATACGGGGAATGTTTTAAGAAGTTCCCGGCTCAGGAAAGATAATATTGCTGTAATGGCCATTGTGTATATGCTGCTTGGCCTCAAGATCACTGAATTCCTGACATCCCAGTAGGGCCCCAAAATGACAAAAACAAACAAACAAACAAACAAACAAATACCCCTAATATTTAATTTTCAGTTATAAATCGTGTTGTAGAATTTAGCACAGTAAGTGACTTATGTCCTAGACTCATTGTAATAAATGAATAAGACAAACTAAAATCATATGAATATATTTCTTTAAATTTTGATAATCAAATTTTTACATATGAATTAATATCTAAATAGGTTTATGTTCTTTCATAGTTCTGTGCTGGCAAGTCTCTCTTAGACTTTAGGGAGAGATTAGGATTTTTAATCCCCTTGCCTGTAAGAATTGTAAATTTTTCAATTCTTCCATTAAAAGTAATAAACTCGAGATAAAGCACTTCACACATTTGAATGACAAACTCCAAACGTAAAGCCTACTATGTTGTCAATAAAGAGAAAAACAATCTCATCAATATTCTTTGTTTAAATTTTATTTCTTGACTCTTGTTCACTTTATTCTGTACTTTGAAGTTCATACTGTTATTTAGGGAAAGGTTTTCTATTCCACTGGTGATATTTTGAATAGCTAACACAAGTCTTTAATAAATTTTCCTGTCCAAATCATTTCTTATTTGGTGTTACTTCAAAAATTCTTCTATTTCATCTATTATATTGAGCGAACCAAATTGTCCTGCCTTACTGTGTAACTTTTCTTCATATCCAAAACAAGGGTCATATTTCAAATGATCTTTGTGTCCCCTTTCATTTCTATTGATAAAACCATCGAAGATTAGCATTATAATTTTAACTATACAACAAAAAATTAAAATGTTATCTTATTTGATCTCCATAATTGTTTAAAGCATAAATTACTGTGCTCTTGTATAGGTAAAGAAAATGAGCCTCATAGATATTACCCAAATAAAGCCATGTGTTGAAAAGCTAAATGTAGACTTCATAAGAGATAGTTTTGGAGATATTTGGGTGCATGATAAGAACAATAGCATTTCCTACTAAAATTTGAACTTTTTTCAGTAACATATACAAATGTCCACTAATATCCGCAAATAAGACAATGTTAATTTTGTAATGATACATATTAATAACGTATTATACACTTTAAAATACACGTAGAACTAAAATTCATGAAAATATAGTAAGTTTGCATAAAATGTCCATACATTATAAAATTCACATTTTTAAAAAGCACATAGAGAATTTACCAAATTAGATCACATGCTATTTCATAAGTCTCAACAAATTGCAAACATAAAATACAAAGAATAAAAAGAAAAAAGAAAAAGGAATTTAAATTTAGAATATGTTTTCTGAACACGTGGAATTAAGCTAGATTAAACAAAATATATCTATAAAACAAACCCAAATTCTTAGGAATTATAAACTTACTTTAAATAATCCATGAGTCAAACAAGAAATATAAATAAATTGTAATATATTTTTTATTAAATGTAAAATAATGAATGCTTGACATATCAAATCTTTTGAGATACATCAAAAGCTTGGTGTGGTGGAACATTTCTTATAAAATCGAACATGTTGAAAATCAATTATTTGAACTCTATTCAGAGGAAGCTAGAAATAAGAACAGCAAGTAAAATCTAAAGAAAAAAAGAAGAGAAAAAAATATGACCATTACAGAAATGGAGAATTCATTTGAGAAAATTCAATACTCCTTTTCATAATAATCTAGGAAACTAGGAATAGAAGAATTATTCCATAATCTGACAAGGATATTTATAAAAACCTAAGAGAAACATTATAATTGATGAAAACATTTCTCTGAAATACGATGAGAAAGAATGTTCTCTTATTATTTTATAAATATTGTAGTAATAATGTATATCTATATCCACATATATATATACATATGTACATACATATAATCACTGAAAATGAAAAAATATGAATAATTTGCACATTACACAATAATATGCCTAGAAAATCCAAAATAACCTTCAGAAAACTATATGAAAAATAAATACAGAAAGTTATTTAAGTTAATAAAATTTTTTAAAAAATTTCTGACAAGCAGAAGACCGAAAAGAAACTAAATGGTATAATTTAAAATATGATAAAAATATGTTAAAATAAGTCTAATAAAATATGTGAAGACCTTCAACATGGAAATCTAAACAACTATATTGATAAAGAAAAAGTCTAAATAAATGGAAAGATTGTTCATTATAAGACCCAATATTGCAAAGATCAAAGATTAAAGATCTTCTTTAATTAATCTATAGATTCACTATAATTCTCATTTAAACCCCAAGACATTTGTTTTTTAACTTACAAAATCTAAAATTTCAATAAAAATACAATGGCCCAAATGTAACTAAAGCAATCTTGAAGGTAAACGAAAATAAAGTAGAAGTATGAGTTCTACCAAGAAACATTACTAAATTAAGACAAAGGAGAATCAATGCAAGGTTAAATCCAAACCAAAACAAACAAACAAAAAATACCAACAAAAGTCTGACCAATAGAATGGAATTGTAAATCCCTAAAATAGAATCCCACATATACAGTCATCTGATTTATGATGCTATCTAGTGCAATGGACAATATTTTTCTCTATAAATAGTCTAGGACATTGGCTATCTATACAATAACAAATATATCTTGGCTTTTATATTCCTCTGTACTTATAAACATAAATTTCAGATAGATTGCAGAACTAAATATATAAGATAAATATTAAAGTTCTTAGTAGAAAACATAGGTGAACGTGTTTGTGACAGAGTAGGTAAAGACGATTTTGACACAAAAAACAGTAATTATAAAAGAGAAACTATTAAGTAGACAATATTAATATTAATAATTACTATTAATCAAAATATGCCTTAAGGGACACGAAGACCAACTCACAGAACAGAATAATTTTCTATTTTGATAGATCCTTAGAGAAATAGATGAAGTAGATGATAGAGTTAGAGAGTAGATAGATGGATATAAAACAAGGAATTCACAACTTGAATACATAAAGATTTCTTACATATCAATAAGGAAGAAAACTCAACATCTTTTTGGATAAAAGACAAACAACAATTCACAAAAAGAGAATACCCACATAACTATTAAACCACTTCATTAGCCATCAGGAAAATGTAAATTAAATACTCAGTGATATATCAGTATATATACAAACAATACAAAATGGAAAATACATGTTGGAAGAACTGACAATTTTCTTGTCTCAGAGTCTTATATACATCAATTACATATGTCTACAATGTTCTAACTGCAACCCTTCACCTGGCTAAATACTCTACACATGTCAACTGAAAGTTCATCCCCTTAGGGAGGAAATCCATGATTATACCATGTACCTTATTTTACCCCTCACATTGCTATTTACTCTGTCATAGCACACAGTTCATTTCCTTATTGAATTGGTCACACTCTAAAATTACTCTGCCACTCACTTATTTAATTGTTGCATTCTCATTTTCAACCTCAAATAAAAAGTTCCAAGAAAGAAGAAACCTTGTTTACATTGTTCAGGAGAGCTAGACCCAAACACTAAATTTCAGATGCCAAACACTGATAAATATTTTAATAAATTAGTGAAAATTATGTTATGTAAAACTAAATACTAGTTATATAATTCAAACATAAATTTTAAAATATGTTATTTTAGGAGCAATGAGAACTGACAATTATTTTGATTTACAGCAATTTTTTCTAAGAATATATAGGCAAAGAATATTAAAGATTACCTCAAACACCTTATTTTACAGATAAGAAAATTCATATCTAAACAGATAAATTTAGCCAGTGTCAGATATTTTAAAATAATAATTTCTAAGTGACTTATTTTTAAATTCTATAAACTTTCTAAAGTAAAAGTACTTAGATTAAAAAAATTCTTATTGGGATTATATACTCTATTATATTCTCTGTTGAACAATTCCCTCTACTTTGGAGATTCTGCCAGAAATTATGAAAGAGCTTTTGGAAAATAAACTATTTGTTAAATGAATAAGAGATAGGATATTATTAACAGAAAAAAAATGAATTGTAAATAAAAATTTATCAAAGAAATAACATTGATTTCCAGGCCAGTAAAACAGTGGGATAGATAGGAAATTGTTTTGTGATTAGTGTGAACATTTCTTATATTTGATATAAATAATAAAATTTTCCAGGTACAAATATTATAGGATTTCATTTCTCAAAGAGTCAAATAATATGAAAATATGTCTTTTGTATTCTCAAGAAAATAAATCTGGAATGATTATAAATTTTTTAAAAAAATTTTTATTTAAGTATAATTAACATACAATATTATATTAGTTTTAGGTGTATAACATAGTGATTTGACATTTATATACTTTACGATATGATCAACATAATAAGTCTAGTAAGAATTTGTCTTTGTAAAAAGTTATTACAGTATTAATGACTATATTCCCTGTGCTCTACATTACATTCCACAGCTTATTTATTTAATAACTGGAACTTTGTTTTTCTTATTCCCCTTCACCTTTTTCACAAATTTTCCCCACCCACCTCGCCTCTGGCAACGAGCAAATTGTTCTCTGTATCTATGAGTCTGTTTCTGTTTTGTTTGTTAATTTGTTTTACTTTTTAGATTCCACATATAAATGAAATTATACACTATTTTTTGTATTTCTCTGTCTAACGTATTTCATTAGACATAATACCCTGGGTTTCATTTTTTAAAATATTTCTGAGCATTTTTTCCTTTCATGTTTTAATCAGCATTATCAAACTACAGTTATAAAACAAAGTCCCTTTCTAGCAGGGAATTTCTGCCTCTGAAAATGCTTTTGTACATTTCCACAACTAAAACTTCTCTGAAGGAAGGCTAATTATAGGCTTCAATATGCACCTGGGTGAAAATTAACTTTTAAGCAGCCTTTAAAATAAATGGTTTTTAATTATTATCATTATGCAAAAACTACATAAATGCCTTTAATTGTACTTATAAAGTAACATTTGCTATAATCACCTCTAATATCCAGGAGCAACCACAGGGTTTTCTTTTTTTTTACTTATTAAAATAAAAATAGAAGGAACTCTCATTATTGATTCACTGGTCATTTTATTTTATTTTACGAGCACAGATATTATAATTGAAATATATCAATGGCTAAAATTTAACATGTATTGAATACTAGTTACTTAAAATTGAACTTAAAATAGCTTGAAAATATGTTTCATTACTGGAAGAAGATTAAATGTCAAGATACAAGCTATTCAAACTATAATGTTGAATTTTATAATTTCATTAGGCTTAGACATTGGGCATAATGTTTTTATAGAAAAGTAAGATTGGACATACACATTTTAAAAGTGAGAATGTTTTATTTATTTAAAAATTATTTGATGCTACTATATTTTTATTCTCTTTTAAGAAATGATATTACTTGAAATTGCTATGTGTGTGTCTGCATATGAGTCAGAGAATAAATTTTGTTTTCACAAAAATTTACTAAAAGATAAAATGCACTACAGGTCTATTTTTCACTTGAACTTAGCCAAACAATTTTTAGAAAACACTTGCAAACAAACCAAAAACACCTTTAAAAGTAGTAGCTTGAGGTAGAAATGACGAAAGGTGTGGAAAAGAAAGAGGCAGTATGCTGTGATAATATAAGGTGGCATGGCAGCTGATTCGACTTTTGTTTTTCTTTTGATATTTTTTTCTCCTTCTCCAGCTACTTTTAATAAGAAATGTGTGAAAGATAATGATATATTTTACAAACATTGTTTGCAAATTTTTATTTTGGGATAGAAAATATATTATTCCAGACAATTATTTAAAAAAAAAAAATAGCTATTAGGATAATGATTAGATTCAATTAAACTCTAAGGTTTCTTTTTAATATTAAATGTAATCACAAATCTAGTAACAAAAATTCTGATGTTAATTTATTGACTCAAATATGCTTAATTATGTTTATAAAATTTAAATATCTAAACTATTGACTATCTTTCTTAGCAAACTTAATGGAAAGTGCAAAGTATGGCTTGGTAGGTATCATAATAATCATTACATTAAAGGATTTGGAGGTAAAAGCTGAGATGTGCGATTATATCTTTGCACTCTGCTTCAGATTATTTCTAGCCTTTGTTTGGAATAGAATTTGTATCCCATTTGTCCTTGATACATCAAACAACTAGTCCTGCATAGAAGTGTAAACTTCCTGGGTTGGCATCAGTCAGAATCTAGTTAAGAAAACAGAAACTACTCTTTGTCTTTCAACAAAGGGATATTAATCACAGATTGATAAAATTAGGTATATGTGGTTTAATGTATTAGTACTTCCTTTAGATTTTTGCATGATTCCATGCTATTTTGCTGAATGGATATTAAGGAGTTAAAGTTAGTTGTTTTCTTCCCCTGAGATATTTTAAAACTATTTTGGGGGGAATGATAACAATGCTTTTAAAGGGCTGTTTTTGTTATTTCTTGAATAATTAACTACATACATTAATAATAAACACCCACAGAATGCATATAGACCTACCTTCACCAAGGATATTTTGTCAAGTATGTGTATAATCTAAGAGCTTTAATGAAGATATTTTCTTATGCATATATCTATATCTATCTACATCTACATCTACATATTTGAGAATTGGAAAGTGTTTAGAAATTAACCAGTCTAAAGAATCCCAATTTAACAATGATGAAAGTGAGAGTTTCTTTTATATATTTAACTGTGTACTTGAAATTTGTAATTTTAGTCATTTCTTTATCAAAATATACATACGTATTCACATACGCACTCTCACACACAGGCTTTGAGAGGACGTAGGAATTTAATGTAAAACTAAAGCAAAAAATCTTTTCACTCTAAATCTCAAAAATCCCCAATGCACTCTCTCTTCATCATCACATATAATCCATTTAAAATGTATATATTCCAATATATATTACGTATAAATAGGATATATATAAATATAAATACACATTATATATATATTTTCAAGTGATTTAATAAATAATGCCTGGAAAATATTTTAATTGTTATACTTTCAGATTGATATCATACAATATCTGTATTAAAAAGGAATAAGTTACATGACTAATTACAAATATTTCATTTTTAATATAGGTAGAATTTTCACAAGAAATTGAATTCTATATTTACTTTAGAATTCATACATTTTAATTGTCTTAAGTGAATAGTGTACAAGATTTAATAAAGTAAGAAAGTCTTATTTAAGGATTAATCTGTTGCAAATATACTGATGCTATTTTCCATTAAGTATATCTACTTTTTCTACTTTTCATTTGCCTCCAGTTTATTATTCCAAATTTAGCTAGATTCTACTATTTTTTATTTTTACTCAGTAAAAATATTCTTTATGAATTTAAATGTGTGTGTGTGTGTGTGTGTGTATATATACATATATATACATATATATATATAGAGAGAGATGAGATCATTTATTTTTTTCTTACAATATGAATGGAATCATTGCTGATTTCCTACGCATATAAGAATTAAATTTCTTCAGATAAATCTTATGTTTCTTTTGTGCCCACAAAGACATCTGGATACTCATCAGAAGTGTAAAAATTCCAACTAGAAGAAAAAAGAAATAATTATCTTTTTTTTTCTTGTTTCTGTGATGGATATAGCAAGTTATATTAGAAAAAAAATTATCATACACAACTTAAAATATTTCTCAAGTGTTACATAGCTTTCTGTAAATTTTCACTCATATTCACTGCCTAGAATAACATATGTTTAATCAATATTTGTTGGTTGAATAAACATAGAAAGTATATAGCAGAGATCAAAATAAATCACATATTTTATATGCTGTTGCCACAAAATACTCCCAAGGATTTTTTTTTTATCTCTTTGCATTTTCAGGAATAGTTTTCATATGCATTTAACATATCTTTATACACATGCACACAAATACATATGACAAACCACATTAATTATGATTCAAATTTTTCATACAGTGGAAGAAAGAATGGATGTAATGGACATAATATCCTTTTTAACACATGGAGTTCATTGTAATTTAATTTCCTTGCATGTGTTAAAATGCCCAGCATTCAAAATGATACTCTCATGCTCCTAACCTTCCCTTCACAGACATTCATGGACACTCGAAGACACAGTACATTCACATGTCTGTGCACATGCACAAGAGAGAGTTTTAAGTGAAATTCATTATCACCACTACTACTTTTTAACTACATTTCCTAGCTTGGATTAGGCCACGATTACATAGAGGTACGTGATAAATAATGTTCCATTATATTTTAAAATTGCTTAAAAATCCAAAAAATAAAAAAATAAAAGTGTAAAAACCTTTTGCACTTACCATGCTTTAGTACTATAGCAACTTGTTCTCAGGAATCACTTCTAATGATACGCTTACTTCAATTATCCATAAACCTGGGTCTTACCTGGCAGTGTTTGTGTCATGACAGTAAAACTAATCCATGATCCAATCTGTTAGATTAAAACATAAATTAACAAATATCTATGGGTAATATTGTAATTTGTTAATCTGTGCCATTAAAAGGATAAATGGAAGCTTAAAACACAGTAGACAAATTATAGCTGGAAACAAATTTCCCTAAAATAATAATTTCATTGTTAAATATGATAAAGTTATAAACAATCCTATAAAACAGTATCATGAGAACATGGAAGACATTGTTTCAAAAATGATGGTAAACTATAAAATCCTAAAACATCTCAAGATATTTTATATGAAAATTGTAAATTTTTATTTAAATATAAATATATACATAAGTATTCTTTTTTCTAAGAAAAAATGTGTTTGAAATGTTCCAATTTCCTATGCCTATAACTTGAATTGAAGTCTATATCATAATTTATATCTCTCTTTATGCTTTATCTATGGCTAAAACTTATATATAATCTATTAAGCTATGATACATATAAATATATAAATGCATGCATTTAGTATATTATCAAATAGAGCTATTTTATTTACCTATATAGATAGCATACCTCATAGGTGTAGTTAGGACATGAAACTAGGAAAAACATCCATGTGAAGGGATTATAATTTGGACTTGGAAAACAGGCATTTGTTCCTTTTAGAAAAGAGTAAAATGTCAGTGATGCTACATATTGCAAATTTAACCATATATTTATTATATAATTTTAAACTTCCTAGATCAACTATATACCACATGAAATGTCATCATATATTTATAGAAACCTATTTCACAAGTTATTTAGAAGAGAATCATTTTTAAATATTTGACCTTTTGACTCAAATAGAATGCCTGTCCTTTTCTGACCATGGCTATAGCTAAGTTGTTGTAAAATTACAGAATACACCATGATAATCAATTCTTTAAGAATTTAAATGAAAAAAATGTATAAATATTACTTTGCATATCATAATAGTTGCAGCAGTATTTCATGCTGAGATTAATATATGTATTTTAACAATTGCACTTTCTATGCTCCTTTAGTGTCAAAAAAGATAATTTAGGTTGAGATTACTGAATACCTCAAACCTCCCTTTCTATTAAATTAGTGAAAATTTGAAGGGAATTTTATAAGGATATAACTTACTGGAGAAAAGTATGAAAATCTCTCATGAGGGGATATCAGTAAATATCAGTATAGTTAATATTTAGAAATACCACATAAATTATTTCTATTCAGCAATCAGGATTGCTATTTACAGCTCTCATTATACTTAGCATATTGTCACTTGATTTTTGTTAGTTACTTTTTGCCTTTCAAACTTTTTCAAGAAACATTTTAGATAACAAATTTATAATGATTTCAAGTTGAACTTTGAGCTGTGACATTTGTAAAAGTAAATGTAAAATATAAAATTACTGTTTATTCTCCATAGCAAGATTTAATTAGATAATATATAAACTAATCTCTTCTAGTTATAATTCTAAAGTCATAAGGAAATGTCACTGTTTTCAAAATTGTGACTATTGTTGAAATATCAAAGTAAAAAATATATTAGGTTCTGGGCAGATTTCATGTACTGCTTATTTCAAGATAAGGAAAAATATGTTTGCCATTTAATATTATAGATTTTCTTGGTAATATTTATGTAAACACCTTTATGTAATGCCTATACAGCCTATAAAAGAAAGAAAATTGAGGAAACTATCAATGTTATAGTAACTGAATTTCAAGGGTGGAAGATGCATACAGATAATGTAGATTAAACCCTCTACTTTATGACTGTTCCAGCCCCGAACATAGTGGATGATCAGGGATCCACAAATACATATTTCTTCCAGATGTAATGTGTAGATTAAAAAACCAATGTGTCTTGTGACACAGACAAAAACATATTTATATAGATATTGTCTCAAGTGTACATAGGTGCTGTTAATTGTAGTAACAGGTAAATTTAAGTATTACCAATTTATATTTACATTCCCATGATATATTTTTTCAATCTATACTTACTATTTATAATAGAGCTTCTATTGAATAAAAGTCTGAAGACTTTTTACATTGCAATGTTGCATAACTTAAATTCTTCAGGCATAACGAGTTTATTCCATGACTGAAGAGAATATTGCTGACAGAGAATCTTCAACTCTTGGCACCACCTATGACTCTTGCCTGGCTGAAAGGAGCATACTCACCCAAGGTCACGCTCACTTTTTGGTATAGTCTTAATCCAGTATTTGATCAATTTGGCAAATTGATGTCTCAATTCAGAAAATATTGATATTTCGTACCAGCTTTATAATGTTCCATACATTCATCTGAGACTCTCTATATTGGTACTATATTGCTTTCAATTTCCTGCCCAAACATTTATTTCTTCCCACTTATAAAATAAAATCACTTCCTTACAAACCTCTGGAATGATAATCTCCATCTCATCATCTTCATCCCAGAATATTAAACCTACAGTAATCGGCACCAGGAGTGGCCCCCAAAGCAGACATTGGAATAACATTTTAGAAATGAATGACCTACGGAAGAGCTTGCAATGAGTACCCCATTATTGATGATAGGTGCAGAACAGATAGCTGCCGGTACAAGGTAGCTGTGCAAGTGTAAAACTGTTTATCAGTGGTGAACTGGTATGTTATAGTGGTGGGGGGAATGCTTAATTTGGTCCAATGGAATTAAGTGATGATTACTATCAACATTCTTGACAAAGGTATCTAAAACTGAAACTGATAATTGACATTGAAGGCAACTGTGAAAACTAGAGAATCTCTTTGGTAGCAATCAAAGAGGTTGTAATCTTTTGTAATGAGAGAAATAGACAGAAAAAGCTGACAACCAGGCCCAGGAAATATTTGCAAGAGTAGTCAAGCTCCAAAGAATATATAAGGCTAATCCAAAGTAGATCCTCTAAGCCAAGGTCATTGTCCACAAAATCTTGGAATATATAGATTTTTGTTAACTCTTTGAGCCTATAGAAGGGGCTTACTCCTCCCTATTAAAAGTTTGCATACCCCCTTGCTTAAAGGTAATACAGAGGCCACTATATTGCAAGAAAATTCCCCCTAGGTCTTCCTCATTTCCCCTTTTAACTTCTATGCTATAGCAAGGATTGTGTCATACTATAACCTACCTGAGGTTATTCTGGGCCTCATAAGAAAAAAAAAGAATTGTGTCCCAATGGAGTTTTAGGACCCAGGCAGCATGAACCAGCGAATTATTAGAATACACATGTGACTGGATTCTGAGGGAGTTTGATAAGAGGGGCAAAAAAAATAAAATTGGATAAGGGTAGGTTTGTGCTGTCGGAGCATTATCCTGGGGTATAGGATTTAATGCCCTGCTAAGATGGTACAAACACACTAACATGCACCTGGAAGCATGAACAAAGCAATAGCCCACAGTAAGTGAGGAAGAAATGTTATAATTCCCATGGCAGGCAGAGAAAGAAGGTGTTTGACTTAGAATAGTGGAGATTCTAGAGTAGATAGTCTAAATAAGGCTGAAAAGGAAAGTTCCCTTTTCATGGGAGGAAAATTTTTTCCCATGCTCCATATCCCCATAATCTTTCTCATGTTCTGTGGAAGGACCTTGATGATACACTATTTTCCAAAGCTATAAGGAATGTGTTAATGAAAAGGCACAACCATCACTAAGATTAGCATTGGCTTGCTATAGTTCCAGGCTGACTGAAAATGATGTCATCTTAGAACTGAGACGACTAGTTTAAAGGATTTAAAGGATCCCATCATTCCCAAGTCAAAGCAGTTCTAGTTCCAGAATGAGTGATAAATTCAGAAGAGGCTTGATCCACAAAAAGTTATGGCTAGTTAAAAGAGCACAATGTTCCTGGAGGCTAGATAGATGGATACTAGACAAAGCTATTTCTGTATTTAGACAAACAAAATAATTTAGAATAGTCCAAAAGACTTGAGACAGCTAGTTCAATATAAAAATCACTATTCTTTTCCCAGTTCTTGGACTTGAACCAGTTGTAAGACACTAAACTCTAATAGACAAACAGTCTAGGACCTCAGGAAGAAAGACCCTGCAACATCAGAACAAGTATACATAATAATGATTCTCACATTACATCACTGAAATAACTTCACTAAATGATCTATGTTCATTTGTTTGGGTAACTGTACACTAGTGAAAATGGAATATCCCCCCATTTCCAGGGCTGTTAGCACAATGGGTCCACAAGATCAAAGTGATCATTTCCCCAGACACTGAATGAATATTTGGAGCACACATACTTTGTAATTTGCACGGCCCTCACACTGATTTTTTGGCCTTTGGGGCATGAGCTATTGCAGTGAGTAAAATCAAGTGGAAGCCTCTGAAATTGCTCCCATTTTTATGTAAATATAAAAAAAAAATGTTGTATGCCAGCAGGAGATTAGTGCCATATTTAAGATATAAAGTATACTTGGGCGATATTCTCCATTATATAACCATTTAATTACTTATTCTAGGCCTGTAAAAGCAATATGTATTTTAGAGGATGATAGTGGAGTGCTGTGAAATTAATCAAACATTATCCACTTTTGCAATTGAATACCAGATAAGGTGTATTTGCTAAAGCAGATTAACCTTGTCTTGTGTTTATAGATATGCCACTGAGTTGACAAATATTTTTGTTGTTGTTGTTTTGTTTGGTTGGTTAGTTGTTGTTTTTTTTTCCCCCATCTCTAGTAGAAAAGGGGATCAGAATAGTTTACTTTTAAAAAAATGGACAATAGTATACATTTTCAATCTTTTTCTAAGATGATATTAATATTCCCACCTTCTGTCATAAAATAGCTTAAGGTGACCCATACGAGTTAGACATCTCACTGAAAATCCACTCTTGCTGGATGAGTAAGAAGTGACTAGAATGTTGGAGACCTTATTAAGACATGTGTGGTTCCCAGGAGGTATGCAGGGGGAGACAAATTAACACCACAAAGTTTTAGAAGCCTATCATCAGTAAGATGTTTAGGGGTCAAATAATTGTGAGTCATCCCCTTCAAAAGCAGAGAAAATATATTACAATTTGTACCTCCCACCATTAAGAAGGAAACAAAATGCCTGTAGGCCTCTTCTATTAGAAAGGTACTATATTACTCACCAGGGAAATCTGCTTTGAACTATACACCATGTAGCACAAAAAGCAACAGTAGTTTAGTAGAGCTCAAGGCAGAAAATTGCAGCAGGCTCAAGTAAGTGTTAGTGCAAGCAATCCTGCACTTGGGCTTTATAATCAGGTAGACTCTCTATATGAAATCTATTAATGGTGGGAAAAGATAATGTGTGGGACTTATAGCAATGAGATAATCACAATGCTGAACCCTGGTATTCTGGAGCAAGGTCATGCCATTCGTAGTGGAGAATTATAGTTATTTGAAAAAATAGTCCTGGAATGCTATTGAATCCTGGTTAAGATTAAGATCCCACAACAGGGACACCGTTGGCCCATATGGTCCTAAGAATACATCATAAGCTGAGTCATAGGTTGAGTGAGACCAGCAATAATTCATTGCAAGATGAATGTGGTATATTCAGAGTGAAACGTTAGGACAATAGAGTACAAGCAAGCTGCATCGGCAGGTATTCTGGACACAATATTATCCACCATTGTCAAACTAATGTGTTCCTTTCAACTTAAACATATGGCCACTTTAGGTATACTGTAAGACAAGCTGAAAAAATGAGGATGAGACTGAGCTTGTTTGGTTCAGGGATGAGTTGTCCGGTACATGAGTGTAAGCTGAAAATGCATAGCAGCTGCATTATAGTCACATTCAAGGGTCATCTTAAAAAGTGAAGAGTTGAGATTCTCCCAATGGACAGAATTTCTAGAGTTGAAAGAGTATTCAAGGCTACGATATACACTGAATTGCATGCATTGTCATACGAAAAAAAACAAGACAAGAATGTCTGTGAATATAAGTGTGGACATGAAGTGTGAAGATCTTTATATCACATGTTAACAGCCAACAGGGAGCACGTATGATGAAAGAAACAATAAACAACAGGTAGAAAAGATAACTCAGCCAGTTTATGTCAGCCGACATCTGTAATGGACTACTCTGTTGCTGGTAAATGGATGCATGAGTGGAGCATGGTGGCAGGGGGGAAAGCTATGCTTGGGCTCCATACCTTGGGTTCCCACTTACCAGAGTAGATCTAGCAACTACTGCTGCCAAGTATCCAACAGTGAAACCATAATAAGACACCATTCTTCACAGTGATGGACTAGGTAATTTATTGGACCCCATCTATTCTGAAAGGGGGTAGCAATTCATATGTGCAAGAAATGACACACACTCTGGGAATGGTTTTTCCTATCTTTCCTTTAGGTCCTGAGTCAGTCCTATTATATGAAGGTGAATACAATATTTGATGAATTAACACGTATCCTCCATAACATCCTATTAGTTCAAGGGATCCACTTTCAAAGAGAAAGTACAAGAATGGGTTCATAACCATAGGAACTTCTCATATGAAATCCAATATCATCAAGAAATTGCCAATCTGATGGATTGAGAGACTGGTCTGATGAAGGCACAGCTAAGATGCTGACTTAGAGACAAGATATACCTTTAAATCAAATATAAACCTTATCTTATAGTTGAATGGGGATCTTCCTGTGACCCATGACAAGAACATCCCTCATCTGTAAAGAAGGATCTTAAAGCGTGAAGACCTTGGTATTGCGAGTACAGAAGCACTATCGTTGGCAATGTAATCAACCTTAATCATAAAGAGGAGGTACATCTGCTGTTATACAGTAGGATCAGGAGAGTATATTTTGCCTGTCATACTTGCACACCTCTTGGTATTCTGATGACCCATGGAAATCTATGTCCTGATAAGAACATAGAGACATAATCTCAGATCTTCAAGATGAGGGTCTACATTATGCTAACAGCTAATCCCTGAGATGTTAAATGTGCCAGTTGAAGGTAAAAGGAATCTAGGAGTTTCTGGAGGAGGAAAATGGTGCAAATTAGTTATACCAAGACCATATGCAGTGGTGAAGGCTGTGTAATTTCCCACTAACATGTCTCTTTTAAATTTCCCCTGGAAAGAAAAGCCCACTAATATCCTGGTCGGGTTGCTCTTAAGAAGTATACAAAGAAGTAGATCTGTGAAGTAAAAGAGGAGACTGTGATGGATGCTGTGATACGTCGCCAAAATCCCCATCAGGAATGCTGAATTTCTTCCATAACTGCTGGAGGTGCTGGTAACTGAAAGCTTTCAATGGTCAGATCTTCTGAAAGGATGGCCTTGATTATAGATAGCTGCCTTATTCTAGGTCATTCGCCCTTCCCAGTGAGATCCAAATACAGTTTACCTTTTCTATAACTACTCCAACTTTGGAAAACTCTACAAGGTTATCCTAGCCTCAGGTCTGTCTATAGAATTGACTGAGACCATCATTAAGACAGCATCAAAGCTCATTCTCCTATTGAGCACAATTCTCTTTCCTTCCCTTTTTATTCATACTTTGTAATAAGGCCCTTTTAAACTTATTCTATATCAAACCACGTCTTCTGGGGAACACATTTTGTGACATCCCGTTTAACAATCAATATTAAATGGTCCACCTATACATAATTCATGCCTAAAGCAAACCTAAGAGATAGATATTAATAAAAGCTTCAGTTAATATGTAAGTGGGGAAATAAAAATCCAAGGTCAGCAGAGACCCATTTGGAGCTGACACAGGAACTCATAGTTAGATAATGATTTTATGTAAAGAAAAAGAATGTTTTGAGTGTGTAGATATCTAGAGTTCATGATCAAAACATGAAAATCTACCCTGCGAAAATGTCTGAGAGTCAATACATTAGGGCATTGAATATGGAGAACTGAAATGAAATAATTTGAAAGTAATGAAGCCAGAGGTTTTTATATCAGAAGGCATTGCTTCCAAAAGAGGGGATACTAATATAGGAAGGATGAGAGATAATGAAGGTGCAGACGTGTAGTTAGCGTTTTCCTTCTGTTCTTCCTCAAGTGAAACAGTGAAGAATCGCAGGTCATTGAGATTTTGAAAGATTTATTAAAAGTATATTTTAGAATGACAATGCCCCAAGGAGACACATAGAGAAAGACCAAGCATGCCCCAAGGAGGTACATGGTCCCCGTGCAGTAACCAACACAAAGGAGACACAAAAAGGGCCCAGAAGGGCAAAAAAATGACCCAGAAGTGATAATGTCTGCCTTATATTTGGGCCATGATGGGGGATTCCAAAGGCATTTCTAGGTGATTGGTAAGTGAGGCCATTTTGATTGATATCTGGCTGCTATATAACTCTTTGCCTAGTGCGCATGTGCATACCCAGAATTCTGCTATCATTGGGGTGTTCTTTGGGTGGTATCTAAGCTGGACCCCTATTCCTTTGTTTCCCTGTCGCTCATGTCTGACAGGCTATCTAGCATTATATAGTTTTAAATATCCATATATATAATTATATAACTTATGGTCATTAATACTCAAAAAGTTAAGTAGTTATCAGAATATTATTTAATGTTATAGTAAGAAACATTATTATATTAAGCATTTTTCATGTTTGAAAACATTCTAATGTAATAAATTTCATTTGTAATTCTATATATTTCATTATATAGAAAAATATTTCTGAAAAGTGGTTCATATACCTCACCAGCCTGCCAGAAATTTGCAAAGCAAAAATATAATGTTAAGAAATTCAGGTAGACATTAAAACACACTTGAAAAGACACATATGCCTTTATATTTTCAGCTGAGTTAATAACATGAAGTCCAAGTGTTGACTATTACTTTTTGAAATGTACAATTAAATTATGTATTGTGTACAATAAACAGTTCTAAATTTTTGCCTATAATTGAACCTGAATGGAAAGAATTACCAAAATACCTTTAAGTGATATAAACTCTAAATGTTTTCAACTATTTTTAGCTAACTATCAAATTTCAAGTGCTCTCCCAGCATTGCTTATATCAACCATCATGCAAATTAGATCAAGTTTGAGCCCTAACCTAAGTAAAATCTAAGTAATCTGAATATTCAGTGGATCTCATACTGCTTTATGCCTCAATCATGTGTTTGATTTTTTACATTTTTAAGTAAGATTGTTGTTTGGGGAGAGTGCGTGGGAGGAGTGTGGATGTGCACACGCACACTTCATTTTAGAAAAACCACTATTAGGAAATATGATTTTGTTCAAATATTTGGAAAATTTAGGTATTAAAAGATAGATTGGTGCATACTATCTTAAATGTTTCCAATTATTGCTATTTCCCTTTTTAAAAATTGTTGATTTTAAGACTTTTACAAATAATAACATAATCTACTCTAAAGAAAATCAAAAATAAAAGGGACTTACCTGTGTGATTGGGATGAGCCAACACTACATTGATGAAATGATTTCCAGCTTCACAGATCTGAAAAACATTTTATATATTTTTAGTATGATGTACCCGTATCTCTTTAAAAATGTATTCTGTAGATATATAAATATCCCTGTAATATATTAATCCCTAAGATTCAATAGAAATATTATTACTATAATTGTAAGGAGAGCAAATTTGATATTATAACAATAAAAGAAGCTGTTTGTGGGCATATATAGAATCAGAATAATGAGTCACATTGAGTTAGAAATTCTGAAGATATTCTTGACCCCATTTTATAACTGGGTTCAAATTGACTGATTAGACAGGTTGTACTGATTATCTGCTTTGTACTTGTTATAGTGGGTAACTTTTTATGTCATAAAGAGGTAAGTCATGATGCTAAAAATAAACTTGGCATAGGTTTACATAGATTTACATATTCTAAATGTTTTGACACAGAAGCACCCCTCTACTGTAAGGTTGGTAGATTGATTCCTAGCCAGTTTCAGCTCAATTTAGAAAATCAATTTTAAATATTACTGTCCCACAAAGACACTTGCTGCTTGTCTGTCACCTGACCCCTTGTTAATGTATACGCTACTAGTTGTCCCTGTTAATAGGCTGCTATGACCCGCTAAGAAGCTCCAGCCTTACCAACACCTCCTGAGGCTAATGCTCCCAATTTGCAACATATAATTTTGGAAGATAAGACCCTTTTCTTTGTCTGCCACATATACATTATTCTAATTAACACAAAGTATGCATTCGACATATAAAGACAGTGTTATTAATAACAAGTTATGTTATCCAAAATCTTTGTTTAGAGTTGTTCAATTTTTAACCATAATATATCCCATAAATTCAGTGCCCTTTTAACTCAGTACCTTTAATGCTATTGATCTCTTAAAATACATCTGATTTTATTCTTTTTATTTCAGCAATTTTTGAATGCACTTCTTCACATATAACAATATTTCTATAATTGTAGAAGAAATTATTTATATACAGATATGGTTAAAGTTCCCTCTTTTGGTTGGATGGACTCGTGTTCTAATCCTGAATCTTTCACTTTCTCTTTGTTAGAAATTAAGTAATTTAGATATTTGAAATTCCATTCTTTCACCTAAATGTAAATATTAATTCCTGTCTCATAAGTATTTTATAATGATAAATAAAATCAAGTACTGTCATTAATTTCTCAATTAAATTATTATAATTTTTGTTAACAGTGTAATCAATAAAATCTCCAGAAAACTACTCTACATAAATCTCACTTCTCTAAAGTTCTATCTCACACATTGTGAACACTACAAACCACTTAATTACAAAACTGCTTTATTTATCAAGAACAAGATGGTTTAGATTTAAAAAGCCACTAGGCTTTGAATGTCCTTAATACTACGAACTGTAGAATAAAAATAGTAAGATGGTAAATTTTATGTTATTTTTTTTCTATCACAATTAAAAATTTTTTAATTGCTAGGTATGTTTTTAAATGAGAATAAACTTTAGAATGATAAATGATGAAAATTCAAATAGACTTTACATTTTGATACATAGGTGTGGCTTAAAGTAAATTAATAATGTTCACGTGCTTTTTCAAATAATCTGTTGAGTAATTTGACTACTTGTTGCTTCACATTAGCATTTATTTGAATAATAATAACAGGGTGTTTATGATTCAGTAATCCATTCTGTATTCTTCAGAGTAATCATTATATGGATAAATATGAAATATGAAATTGTCAGATAATATAATTGAATCATAAAGTTTACATGTGAATAGCACTGTTTTCTTGAATTTTGATTTAGAAAGTTAATAAAAATATTTTTACTTTTTTCAGCATTCTCTATGCCATCTCTGACATTTACATTTATTTTTTCAGTACTACTAAATATTTAACAATATAGAGTGTGGGGATGTCAAATTAATAGTCCACAAAAGACTTTAGTTAATATATTAGAGGTGATGTGTCATATATCACATTGTGTTCTACAACTTTTTTTCTGAAAATATCCTCCATTAAATCCCAGTATACACAGATTAAAAGATATGATTGGATAAGAATACATAAAATTTTTGCATTAAAGATGTTTATTGTTTATTACTAGATACTATGCCTATAGTATGTTGCTATTGTGACAAAGATGCCAATGACCAATAACCAAAATAAGGAGTTAGAGGGAGGGCTATTGCAGATATCCACTTTTATATAATTTATATAATTGTCTTTCTTCCAAGCTTCATCAAATTAAGCTTACTCTACTTTAAATAAATGAAAATGAAGTTTTCATAGAACAAAATCCAAACACCCTAATATAGAATTTGTAGCTATCAACTAGTCAGGCTCTGCCATTCTGTCTTAGTGAAGTCTTTTTTGATTTTCACAGCTAAAACAAGTAATCTTTATTCTATAATCTCATAACATATTGATAGGAATGAGAAATATCTATTATATTCCTCTATATATCTGTTCCTCTCACAGTTTTATATGTATTATTATTAATTATTGACACAGCTAATATTTTATAATTTTATTATTTGAGCAATATGATAATCATTTTATTAATTTATTTTAAATACTATATAATCAGCTAAAATATTTCTAAAACTTGTCATCTGGTTTGTTTTGCATTTCAGTTATTTTTATTTTTTTTCTATTTATAATGATAATAATAGTTATTATAACTTTTGTTTCATTTATTTTACCTGAATCAATATTTCAAGAATAAGGAAAATCCTGGCCAAAGACATGATTACAGAAGGATTTACCTGTATCAGCTATTCTGGGTCTTAAGGGATAAGACATATTCACAAGGAATGGTACACTAGTTGATCATTTAAGCCAATATTATACTATCTCAGCATTCAGAAATCTTATAACTTATGATTCATGACTATGCTCCTAAAATTATAGAACTTATTCTAATTCTTAATTTCTACTCATTTATTATAAAACTCATTTATATGCATTTCTATTAAAATAATGATAACATGCATTGTGTTTCAGAAGAAACATGTTCAGTATGTTAACTAAAGGTTTAAAAATACATTTTTTCATTAAGACTTAATTTTTTAGATCAGTTTAAAGTTTACAGCAAAATTGATGGAAAGGTAGAGAGATTTCCAACATACTCCCTGCCACCATACCTGCACAGCCTCTCCCATTATCAGTATCCCCTACCAGAGTGCTTCCTGTTCATCTTTCTCCCTCCAACTCTTGGCGATCACTGATATTTTTTACTGTCTCCACAGTTCTGCCTTTTCCAAAATGTGATATATTTGGAATTATACAGGATGTAGCCTTTTTCACGTTGATCCATTTTACTTATTAATATACATTTAAGGTTCTTCCATGTGTTTTCATGGACTGATAGCTCATTTCTCTTTATCATTTAATATTATTCAACTGTCAAGTTGAAATGTAGATTATTTACTCATTCACCTACAAGGGCATCTTGGTTGTTTCCAAGATTTAACAGTTATGAATAAGGTTGCTATAAATATCCATGTGCAGGGTTTTGTGTAGACATGTTTTTAACTTCTTTGGGTAAAAATCAAGGAGTGTGATTACTGCATCATATAATAAGAATGTATTTAGTTTTGCAAGAAATTGGCAAACTTCTTTTAAACTGGCTATTCCATTGTGCATTTCCACTAGCAATAAACCAGAGTTCCTACTGCTCCACATTCTCTCCAGCATTTGATGTTGTCAGTGTTCTGGATTTGGCATTCTGATAGATATACATTGGTATCTCATCGTTATTTTAATTTCATTTACCTGTTCTATGCCCAAGGTCCTTCTCAGCTAAATGTTACAAGAAAAGTTGTGACTACTTGATGAGAGTTTAATTTATTACTTCTCTAAGAATATTTGCATTTTAATAAAAAACTTGATCTAAATGATTGGATAACTAATGTTGAGACTGAAAACACAGAGTTAAAACCAGGGAGAAGAGTTATTTTCAGTCCTTTGCAAATATATATTATTGTCTTTTCCTCCCATTTCCTACATTATTGAGAAGACAGTAAGAAAGACAAGAAAAAAATCATTTTTCTTGTGAAATTTTCAATATACATAGTTTAGCAAAAACCATAATTGCTTCTAGAGAGTAAATATAAAGTTGAGAGGAAAAGTGGATAAGGGAAACAAAATTATCTTTTCAAAATAATAAAATATTAAAAATTATAAAATATATTTTGTTTTGCAATTATGATTTTGGTATTTTTATTTGTTGCTTTGTTGGAAGAGTTGGGGTCAGAGGATGAAGAGGGGTCATAGAAATATGAAGAGGCTGGATTATAGTGTGTCTTCACAATATTTATAGCAGAAAGGCAAAGTTATATCTAAAAGTTGTAAGGAAAGACATTCTAATGTCTTTATCAATATTTGGTTATACTTTGTTTTTTTTTCCTTATAAACTTTGTGATACTAGAACATATTTGAAAAAACCAAGTTGTGTTGAAAATCAGAAAGACTTTACACAAAAGGAGAGGTAATAAAATACTTGTCAGAATAAATATAGCATAAACATGGCAAAACTCAAAGATTTTCCACAACACACTATTACCTAACTTGTAATACATTAGGTATGCATTGTAAAGTGTGTGTTTTTGCTTACCATATATATTGTTTAGTATATTAGGAAACTCAGAATATCAATAGAAAGAAAACAGAGGAAGCAGAAGAATTTTAATTGCTAATGATTAGTCAATTGGATGATTCACACATTAGTAATGAAAAATTAACTATAATCATATTTAACACGGTTCTAATATATCTTCTTCCTACCAGGTGATAATCTGGCTCTACATAACAACAGAAGTTAACCAACTTTTTTTTTTTTTTTTGAGATTAGTCAAAAATTGTGAAAATGGGAATGATACTCCTTCCAACTTTATGTTCCTTAATGGAAGGCAGAGGTGCTTCATGAAGTGGTGGTTTTTGTGTAGCTTTCTTTTTTTTAGTTTAAAACCTAGCAAAGTACTAATCATAAATTAAGGGGAGGGAGGGGAAACCAGAATGCTTTGGTTAGAGTCTCAGCTGAGTGCATTTTATGTGTTTAACCAAAACACTCAAATCTGAATTTGAAATATTTAGTTATCACTTCATTCAAGTTAGAGAAACTCGGACCCATTGAGTCTGGTGGTTAGATTAAATGCCCTTTGTACAACAAAATTGTGCCAAATTTTGCCTCCTCAAAGTTTTTTGAATGCACCTATCACTTAGAAGTGATAAGAAAACACAAGGGCAATTGTGTTATTTAATACTCTATATTTTATCATTTAACAAGGTTTTCTAAAGTTGGTTTTATTTTATGGTCCACATTTATATGAAATTATACACACACACACACACACACACACACACACAATTATAATTCTCTCTTCTGTTCCCTCTGTTTTCTTTCTATTGCTATTCTGAGTTTCCTAATACACTAAACAAAATATATTGTAAGCAGAAAAAAGACACTTTATGATGCATACCTAATGTA
This sequence comes from Pteropus alecto, assembly GCF_000325575.1. Lineage (NCBI taxonomy): Eukaryota > Metazoa > Chordata > Mammalia > Chiroptera > Pteropodidae > Pteropus > Pteropus alecto. The sequence continues at coordinate 3,610,942 of NW_006439231.1, read as the reverse complement.
TTAGAAAGTTAGGTGATAACACCTTGTAAAAAATCTTTTGAGTTTTGCTGTGTTTACACTGTATTCTGAGAAGTATTTTATCACCTCTTCTTTTATGTAAAGTCTTTCTGACTTTCAACACAATTTGGTTTCCACACTATATATACGTAGATAGATATATATGTACATGAAAGATGCTGACTGAATTGTTAACTATGATTTCCTCTAAGAATGGAATTTTGCATTATTTAATATTTCTTGGCGTTTCTATATATTATTTTTCTAATGGAAAAATTAAATAAAGGTATTTTCATTATGGGAGAACAAACCAGTGCATTCTTTGAGGCCTACTGTATTTGCACGTTCTCTGGGAAGCTCTTTGACTCATTCTTCATCCCACACCCTGATTAGAACGAAAACCTCACGCCTTCATAGCTCTTGGAATAGCTCTGTCATTACCATTCTCTTAAGCCTCTGTTTTATTTATTTATTTTTCCTTCAGTAATTGCTGAGTAAAATCAACTTTAAATGAAAGAAATCATTTTTTTTCTTATGTTAAGAGTACATAAATCAATAAATGAAGAACAGGAAATTTTGTGAACATAACATTTTGTTAGCAGAAAACTAGCATTTGCAATTAGACATTTCTAGTTGAATTTTACATTATACAATTACATTCACAATGATATGATAATCTTGTATTAGAATTAAAATCAATTCCTAAAACATACCTTAATATCATATTTTGTTTATGAAAATTGTGTCTTATCTACATTGATCATTATTAAGAAATTACAGGGTTAACAGATGTTTTTAATTGATCACAATTTCCAATTTTAAGAGTCACACTGGTCCATCTGTCTCATTTTCAAATTTCTACTTGTGTTGGAAATCAATTACATTCAAAATTTTTACTGTTAAATAAGGTTTTCCCGTATACTCAATACAATCTATAATTAAAAGTACAGTTTTTTTTGTCTTAATTTAAGTTTATGATTGTAACAGACAATATTATGTACTTAGAAATGTGGAATTAAAATTTTGTCGCATTTACTTAATACATCTGTACTGGACATAGTCTATGCTGCTATTTATCAGTATTTGTGTAATTTGGCTTCTCGGCCTTTGCAAAACAGCAGCTGTAATAAAATTTTACTATTTACCTAATTTTTAATTATTGTTATTATGAATTTCACCATGGGAGATGTATAAAATAGCATCAATTGATAAAGACATGTGTCATAAAGAAGCATTAGTATCTTAAGGAGGCAGAATTTTTAAAAGTCTTTGGAAGAAAATGTATATTGAAAACTAGTAGAATATCGTTTGTAGCCTTTTTTCACTTTTTAAGAAAAATATTATGATATAATGTTTTAAAAGCTACAACTTAAAACAAAAAACAAACAAAAAAAAAACCCTTTATTCTAGAGCCATGAGTTCATAGCCATACAACATTTGACAAAAGGGAAGAAATCAAGAGTATTATATAAAATAGAAGCTGTGTAAATACTTACACAGGAATAAATAATAATAAACAAATTGCAAAAAAAGTAGTAGCAGATGAAATCATAAGGAGGAGAAGAATGAAACAATCAGATATCAATATGAAAACATCTAAATAAAGACCAAATAGAAAAGACCACATGATATTGAAAATAAATTTAAAATTGGAAAAAATTTTATTTTTTTAATTTTACTATATTTAACATAATTCTGATCATTCTTCATAGTTGAGTAGAAAATTTTAGTTAAAAGATTTAGAGAGCTATGACTCGATTATGGGAAGTTATTTGATTTACTTCAATTAATATTGTTATGTATATTATCAATGTAAAAACAGATATTATCTGGATGGCAAATCCTCAAATAAAATCTGTTTTGATTTTTTAACAATACCACAATTAGAGCATGAATAGCAAACATTACAAATAATACATACCAGAAAATTTATAGCAGATATTGTGACTTGCCTGTTTCCAAATGCTAGAAAGGGGGAAAAGATGTTATGTGAATACTCATATTTTGGATTGTCACACTATACACAGAATTCAGGCAAGGTTTATTGGATATCACTATCTTCTAATCAAAAGTAATATGTCATATGTAATTGGCCTTTTTGGATGATACTTTTGCAATCTAAAAATATGTAAATATTTTTGCTTTCCATATATACTTTACTTTTAAAAACCTATGATATTTAGAATACAAATGGAATCTATTTTTAATTTGTATTATTAAACTCTTTGAAGTCAGATTTAATCTTGTTTGCACTTTCAAAGCACCTAAGTAGTATGGCTTAACATATAATGGCATCCAATAATATCTCTGATTTTTTAATGTTTAACATTAAAAAGAAAAATACTAATGATTTTTTTTTATTTTTGTACTGGTTTGTAATAGGCAATATTTTAAGTATTTTATATTTATATTTATATAAAAACAAACATATGAAGCAAGTATTATTCTTCTCACCTCTAAATAAACAAAAATATAGGTTACATAAATTCTCAAATCGTATAAAGAGTAATGGATAAAATGGAATTTAATACAGCGTCCTAAGGTCACCTTGCTCATAGTAGAAAAGTTGGAATATACAAAAATACTAAAATATAGAATTATTTGATAAGTTCATCATCTGTATTAACCATTTCTTTTTTTCTAGTTAATGTTAGTAGGTATACATGCAACTTAATATGGGATTAGTTAAGAAGAAATTCTACATACATGGTGGTGTATAGCATGGGTGATTAATGTAGTAGGCAATCCAAGAAGTGAATCCCCAATAAAAGGCACAGCCCTACAAATAACACAAAATAAAAGTTAGGTAATATATATCACATAATTGTAAACCACACACACATAGTTCGACATGCAAAATGTAGCATAAATTTTCTAAGCTAGATAAATTCAATGCTTCTTCACCCAATATATTAGCATTTTAAAACTACTTGTTTAATATCATTCAAGAAATGCATTCCTTTGCTCAACCCTTATTAATATAAATAAATATTAAAAATATATGGCATGTATAACAGTATATTTTAGAAATACTTTTTAAGAATGGTTTGTCTATCAAGTAAGAAATAAGAATGAAGTAATAAAATAATAAACTATTTATTAGATAAGATATATTAATAATCATTTCCCAAAAATAAATGAATAAAAGAATTAATTATTTAATCGTTAGTAATTCATTTTGATTGATTAGAAAGGGCAATGGCCTGGTTTTAGAAGTCCTAGGCTATAATACTGATCTTGTACTATACGATAAATTTTAACACCTTCTGTCAAAAGAGAAGGTAGTCTAAATGATTTCTGAGGTTTCTCAGAGTTCTAGTGTTCACTATTTCATTATAATGACAACAACAGAATGGCTTTCTTGTTCAGATTTTTAAAAAATAGATATTTGCAAAAAATAGAAAAATTTTAATAAGGACATGATATTGAAAATAAATTTTAAATGGGAAAACAATTTAAATAAATTTTGCTTTGAATTGGAAAATTGAATTGTGACATGTTATTTAAATTCAGAAAATTTTCTATTTTCTTGATGGTTGATAACTGTTGCATTTGCCATTTCAAAGAGCAAAGATACGGTCATACACTGACAACTATCATTAATATGGGTGTGTGGTATCATTATTTTAATCACACAGATGTATATTTATAGGAGGGCTCATGGATGAGATTTTTTTTTTTTTCAAAAGGCACTTAAAGAATCTGAATTCAATGCTAAGTATTTCCTAAATAAAAGGTGCCTGAGTATATATACCTTGTAACATTAGATCTTGGTAAATCTGTCTATGTAGAGTTATTGGTTGAAGGCAACTCCAAAGAAATATGTCACCTAGGAAATGGTATGTCACAACAGAATGTTTAATATATGCTGATAGTTGAACAACAATAACAAAAAAAATAGACGAGGGAAATAAACATGATGGAATTATTTTGCAGATGATCCCAAATGCAAAATTTCTCAATAATAATTAAAATTACTAAACTTATCAAACCTCACCTGTATCAAATTTTTCAAAGGTGTATGTCCTGCAGAAACTTTGTGAACAAATAAGGTTTCCAGAAGATATCGGATATAGTGTATACAGTGACAGAAGCAAGCCAAGCTAGGAAGAAAATAAAACATAAACATTAAGTTTCCTTCAAAAAATCTGTCTTGCCTTATGCATAAGATGTTTTCATTTCTTTTTTAGTTTATTATGATACCCTATATTAGGAAATATTATTTCCAGTAACCAAAACACAAGTGTTACTTTTAATATTTTTATCCTATAAATTGTCTAAATTTATTTAATAATAAAAGATTGTCACAACAGCCTCTCTATAAATTTACTTCTGATGACACTAGAAATATATTATAATGTCAGTCATAAACTGTATGCTCACACCTGCTCCAGGAATATATATGAATATAATAATTGCAAATGTGCTCATATCAAAATGTCTCTAAATTAAAGTAGATAATTTACAAGTTTTAAAAATTTTCAAAACCTACTTAGAATACATTTGACATTTTATTATATTCAGAGTAACTTTTTCATTGTCTGGTTGTCCTTTAGCAAGTACTATAAATTAAAAGTTTGAATTTCATTTTCTGTGAAGCCAGTGCAACTTGTGTTTTATTTCATTAGTTTTATTTATTTATTTTTTTTGCCAATTTAACATATTCTAGTATTTTTGTTGATGCTTTGTGTTTGTTTTTGTTGCTATTGTTTTAAGTTGCCGCCTCTCCTTGTCATTTATTTAACTACTATTATAAAAATAAATGTCAAATGTGATTTACAAAAGTATATTTTTATACTTAAAAATATTTTCCATTAACATGTGTGCCTATTTTGTTATAAGTAAAAATGTAAAATTTCAAAAACATTAGCTGCTATTCAAGAAAATCATTGTGGATCAAAGACTGCATACTCCAATCAATAAACATTGATAAAATAAAACATTGAGTCTCCATTGGGAGTTTATTTTAACATAAATGAATTAATTCTTTCTGCTATAAATAATAATGACTTTAAGAAAAACAAACTGATAGACAAATACAAACCCATCTGGCTAAGTCATCAGAGAATTTATCGTTATTTGTTAATTCATAAATATATAATTGTGCACCTATTATAGAAGAGACATGTTCTATGTGATGTGTGTATCTACGAATAATAGACAACCTTCCCCCAAACAATAGAAATATGCAAGAGAACAAACAATGTGGATATCTGTGGGTAATTTCCTAGAGAGTAAGAAAAAAAAGCAAAAGTCTTGATATAGGATGCCTTATGGGTTCAAAAGACTCATGAGGGATTTGGTATTTTTTTAAACTTGTTGGTTCTTTTGTAGAAGTATTTCTAAAAATACCTGAGTAATAAAATTATCCATTTTGTATGAAAATAGAAAAATTAGGTTATGCCCAGCAATGTAGAAGAGCCTTAAATGAGAAATTTGGTTTAAGCTATGATAACTCTAAATTAGTTCACTTATTTACTTTATACTATACTATGAGAACATAGAGACCAAAATAGCATATACGGCTATGGCTTTGTATTTGTCTATATGACACTTTGAATATTATTAGTAACTTGCTAAGTTTGATTTCATTTAAAAATATTTTTAATTTTATTTAATTTTGATTGACTTCTCTCCAGACAACTCTTTCTCTGTTCTATACTTAACTAACTGGACATCCATAAATAGGCTTGGGTTCAATTGTTTTTCCAATCTTAATATTTGAAAATTTATTATCCTTATTAAGCAAGTTTCAAGATATGAGGGCGGTGAAAGAAGACACAGTCTCAACTTCACAGAACCGCTAGGAAGGCAGTGTGTCAGGTTTCTGTTGAAGAAGTATATGAAGGCAATATTGATAAAAGGTTGAAGATATAAGAGATTTTACTAATGATGAACTTTGAATTGCAGAGGGCATGGTGTAAGGATTCCAGGAGTTGGGAGAGATTCAGGGAAGGCAACAAATAGAGGACAATAGAGTTTTTTGAGATAGAATGTAAGAGATGAAAGATAAACTGAAAGTGAACTAAAGAGGGATAAAATATCTAACCATCTAAAGTAGCCTCTTTTAATTAAGACAGATAATCAAACTGTGAATGCCAAGTGCAAGAAAGGTTTCTTTATCTTAGCCCAGGTGTTGCTAGTTCACTCAATCTCTCTGGGTGGGAAGGACCATGATAATTTTGATTATGCATCCTCTATCTTAAATACTGTTAGTTGAATAAAGAACATATCTGTATTACACCAGGCTATGGACCACCTTTCACTGCACTTGAGGATAAAGATACTGCAGATTCGACTCTAGCCCTAGTGTATAGAGGAGTCTAAGAAATCCAAATAGTTTTGTGACAATTGAGTCACATATATATCTGAACCTAGCAGAAAAAATACTTTTGATTGATTTGACTCAAAGCTCTTTTGGAGAATTACCTTTGGAGTATGTGGCAAGTGCATATAGCATTTGAAATTCGATCTTTTTAACCTTGAGAAATGACATCACTCGTTCTGAAAATGGATTGCGGTAGAAGCCTTGTGATTATTTTATAAATCTGTACTAGACAATTTCAGAAGTAGTTTTTGTGTTTGTGTGCATCTGCTCTGAAATGATTTCATATAAACTTAACATAGTTCCTATTTTGAAACTATGTTGCACAAATACATCTATCACTGAGATGTTACAAAACATGCTGTATTTGTGTTTCAAAATAGTAACTGTCAGTCAATTCCTTTGAGAATACCACAGAGAGGAAAAAAGTGTTATTTTTTCATGCTGTGCTATATATCTGGTATATGTTATATATGTGGTCTAAAGACTGAATACGATTACATTCTCCTTATGAACTTTCCACCCCATATTCTTTCTAAATGAATTGAGCATTCTCTTCACTTAAGAAAAAGAAAGACAAATGTGAATATCCAAAAGGCCCTGAACACCCTGCACTAACTATACTGACCTAACTGTCATCCCTGAGAGCCCGTCTCCCCTTGCCTCTCTGCCTCTGCATTATTTCTTTGTGGTACTACAAAGCACCAACTGCTTTGTACTACTAATGACTTCCATATGAATATTCTTCAAATTTATTAGTTAAAATCTGACATCTCTCAAAAAAAAAACAATAAAAAACGTTCAAATGCAACTTTCTTAGAAAAACCATCTCAGAACTTCAATCAAGGTCAGATTCTTCTCTTTTATACTCTAAAAGTACCCAATGTAAAATAAATATGTATGTGATTCATTCATCTATCTTATCATACAAAACATTTTTGAACGTTCCTTTAAATCAAGTAATGTGTTAAGCAGAAGATAGACTGAACTTCAAAGTATATTCATTATACAATTTTAACTCTATAAAGGAAAAGACATAAACAAATGATTATATAAATATATAATTTAAAGTAAAAAATTGTATAAAGGAAAAACATTTTAGTAGCGTATTTATTGTAGAAGGAATAGCTACCCTGAGTAGGAAATTTTAGCTTTTATTTAACATATGAATAAGAGAGAAGGGAGAGGTAATGAGGATAGGGAAGAAGAATGACCTGTAGAAATGCCCTTGTGTGAAAGGAGGCGTGGTAGGTACAAGGGTGAGAAAGGACGTTAATGTCGCTGGAGTACAGATATTAAGGGTAAGGGACAGCTTGATCTGAGATGACAAAGTCAGGATACAAATTATTCTGTCTTTTAGTATCCTTAAGACTTAAATTTTGCTTCTTGATTTTGTCATTTAATAAGGTGTTTTTTTTTTCACATTGCTAATTCTACATCTCAGTGTAACATCTTAAATAATTATTCTTTCTTTTTAATTTGATATGGAGAGAAAAAGATGGGGGATAGAGAGAAAGATAGAGAGACAGGGAGAGAGACAGAAAGAAAGAGAGAGATGGGGGATTGATTATTTTGACAATATGCTAACTACCATATGTATATATTCTGCTTTTATAACTGTCCTAGTCTTTTTTCTGTCTTATTTCAAAATAAAATTTTATTTTTGATTTTTACCTACAAAAGGAAATTTGTAAAAACTTTTTTTTTTTCTTGTTTGTTATTTAGGTCATTATTTCTTTCCTAAGCAATGTTGCCTGAGGTTTTAGAGAAGTGTTTATGTTTGAGCTCTATACAGGGACTCTCAATTTTATCATTTTAAGCTTCTTTTGCTATTTCTAAATTTCCAGATTTCTTTTGCTAATTGTAATTATTAGCTTAAATTACCTCAACTTTAAGGTATATTTAATAGTCCCTTGTTTATAAATTTGCAAGTTAGTGTGTAAATATTATTTATGGCTATCTAAAATATATTTCCATAAAATTGAATCCACTTTAATTGACTTTACAAACAATCTTTATTAACATAATATCTGCATATACTAGTTCATCTCCTCCTTAATTTATAAGTACTGTATGTATTACTTACTGTACCACTGGGTGGCATAATCTTTTAGAGCTCTCTTTTATGTCATATATATATGGGATTCTCAAGTAAAAGAGTAGATATATCAACAGAGGTCCTGTGTATTCAGCCAAAAACACCTGAAAATAAGATAGTGATTTAGATTAAACAATAAATTTTTATACATGTTATTAAGGTTGACTTATGATCTACAGACTTAGCTTACTACATGAACTGGTTAAATAGGCAAGTGAGTACTTCCCTAAAAAAAAAAAAATTAGCTAAGTGCCAATGTAAATAACAAGAAGCCATCCTTGGAAGAACTAGCCAAGAGATAAAGAGGATAATTATAAATAGTTAATTTAAAATAAAAATAAATATTAAACCTAATTAATGATTTATTTATAAATGGTACATGGAGTTTTTACTTAACTAACCAAAGTATTATAAACATATTTATATATTTCTTTGGGTCTCCTCAGCCACATACATACTCCATCTTCTGTGGGACCTGTCCCTGTCCCTGAATGGCATGGGCTATAGTGCCTGTCTTTAGTTTTTTTTTAAATCTTTTTATAGCAATGCCATCTTGAACTCAATTGATTTGACCCTGATTCGAATTAAAATAATTTAATTCTCTCTTTTGGAAATTTTAGACTTTACTTGTAATAAGTCTGAATGAGTAATTAAAAGAATTGCCCTCCAAATTTTGGAGCTGAGGGGCAACCATATTTGTAGAGAGAAATATCTGATCTATAGAGAGACAATCATGAAATCTGGAAACATCATTGGAAACAATATCATGTGATTGAAAAGAGATTACTTAGCTATCAGGTTTCTGACAGTTTTTGAATCCAGTAACTGTCCATCATTTGATTTTGTTTTTATGCTAAAATCAAGCTAAAGTTACTCTCTGGAATTTTCAGACAGAGAAGGGAAAGTAATTTACCTCTGAGCATTCAAGAAGAGAAGGGATACAGACATGACAATGATAAATTCAACTGCCATTTCTACTTTGCTTTGTCTGCTAATTTTCATTATTTTCTAAGGAAGTAACTTTGAGCTGCACGTTTTCTCAAATATGCAGATGTGCATGTTGATTAGAAATTATGTTATCTATGGTGAAAATTTTGTATAGTTATATGGTCAGAATATGTGATATATATGTATGATTTCATACATATACATATATATGTAATCATATGTATATGTATACATACACACATAAATAGATATTTACATGTAGGTATGTTTAGTTATAAGTCTTCCTTTTAACAATATTCATCATTCATGAACCAAGAAAGACTTGTGTGTGAGGGTAAAAACGATGCAACATATGATAAATTCAGTATAAAAGCTTCCTTGTTACTGAAAAACTATATTAATTTATAGCTTACAACATGCATGATTATTCAGATATAAAGAAAAATGTTTACCACTTTTAAATGTCAGCTAATAGAGTCTAGTTAATAATCTAGAATAATGAGGAGAGTGTTTTATTATAACAAAAAGTTTAAAATATTTATTTCAATGCCATCTGATCTAGCTAAGTCAAATTCAAGTAAATTCTACAGTAATATATCAGAAATGATGCTGTGAACATAGTTAACATGGACCAAATGTCACTCTTTATTATATTAATAATAATGCTATCACAAGTAGAAAGTTTCTCTGTATAGCAGGAAATTAAACTATAATCTTATCTCCATCATCTCCTAAAAATAAATGGAGAAACCTGGCTAGTTTATAGTAATATGTTCTAGGAGGCCCAATATTTTATCAAAGATATCATTCATGCTGAAACATGGAGGTTAGAACTGTATCCAAGTATGAAGACTAGATCCTGACACGAAAGCACTAGAAAATGATAAGAAACAACTTAGACAATGCATCTTTCAAAAAAAAAAAAAGAGTCTATTTGAGTACAAATAGAAAAAAGGAAGAGAGATGTTTTAAAAACTTAAAACATAATAATAAAATAGTTTTGGATAAATAAAAAGATAAATATTAATAAGATAGCCTTCTGAAAAGGAATAGCTCTTTTTCTACTTAAAAAAAAGAGTAAAACTGAAACTAAAACCAAAATAACAAGCAATTATACCAGGTAAAAGCTCAAGCAAATCAAACACATTTTCAAAGACTAGCAACTTTTTATTCCAAAAATTTAGTAGCAATTCTATACTAAAAATAAACAGATATACTTTATTTTTACTTTGAAGATATATACTACTTTTAAATTCCAATTTATTTCCAATATCAAATTATTTACTTCTTTATAGAAAGTTATCTGTATTAAACTAATGTGTTGCTTTAAATGTAAAAAAAAAAAAAATCACTACTTCTACTAGGCAAGCTAGGTAATGGGGATTTTTTGGACCTTCTTTGGAATCTTCAACTTGATAATATGTCTGAACTGAAAAAATAAGGCAATAAGCTGTTTTAGAAAATAAAAATTAAAACGTGTGACTACAATTGTCGCAAATTGATTAGGACCCCTATATATATAGAATGTGCTTAATGAATTTCACCCTCTCTTGAAAAAAAAAAAAACTTTTTAATTCTATTATTAGAGTGGTATTGTCTTTATTTATTTTCTAACATTACAACTGACAGTTGAGAATAAAATTAATTGCACTTTTCAGAGTTGTTGAAAATTACTGACAAAAATGAAGTAGTGTCAACTTTAATCTTCTAAATAAAATTATAAGAGCATTTCCCAATAGTAATATCACTTTGTACTCAATGAGGACTGTTGAAGCTAATATGATAGTAGAGGAAAAATTTTTGTCTTTGTGTAATTTAATCATTATAGTAATAACATATAATGGGGAATTCTATTCCAGATTATTCAAACAAACCATTTTAATGAAATCAGTGAGAAAACATAAAGCCTGTTTTCCAGGCTTTAAAAAGTTACTGAGTCATTGAAGAATTACAAAGTTAAGATTTTTTAAATGGAGCTTTACAATAGTGATTTAATCTAGGATATGTGAAGCCTGATAAGAGCCTGATAAGAACACCAAATTTTCTGAGGGTGCCTGAGACAGCAAGGGCAAAAATTGTTGCTTAGTATCTTTCAAAGATGATATAACCTATATAACCCATGGAATTTGGGTTAAGACACAAAAGAGTTATACCCTAGGAATGAAGATGAAGCCAAAACAGATTGATCTTCACAGGTAATGAAACTCAGCTGAAATAATTTCAATCATTGATTAAATTAAGATGGCCTGGACCCATCTGCAGGGTGATAAATTATCTTTGAAAGAATATAACATTATTCTAAGCCTCATGTTATCTTTAAAATTTTTCATATGTTATCTTTTAAATTTTTGTGCACTAAGGCAGAAATATACAGGTATACAAGTAGTAAAGATATTGTGACCAAAACCAAAGAAACAGAAGACATTCAAAATAGACGAACTGAAGGTTCACTTTACAGAATTACTAGAAAACATACTTTTAAAACGTATATTTTATGCTCAAAAGAATAAAAGAAAAGATTAAGAATTTCAGCAGATATTTGAAAACTCTGAAATAAAAAAAATATGGAAATACATTAAGAACCTCAAAAGAGAATACAAAGAGAATAATGGTGAATCAAAAGATGAAGAGATTATCCTTTTTTTTTCAAATTGAATATGTATATCAAACTATAGACTCAGTTTACAGTATAAACTCAAAGTAGGATTAATATAAACATAATCATAACTGTGTGCACCTTAGTCAAACTGCTGATAATCAAGCAAAAGAAAGTTGTGAAGTAAGTCAGAGAAAAGACATATTAATTTTAAAGGAGTATAATGAACTATTCAATAGAAACAGTGGGAGTCAACAATCAAAATAATAAAGTTTTGTGAAATGAAGGCAAAAACTACTGCCAACATGGGATTGTTTTTTTTTTTCCCTGCAAAAATATTCTCCAAGAATAAAAATTAAATAAATACATTTTAACATAAACAAGAATTGAGAGAATTCATCAATGGCAGAGCTATAATAAAGCATTAAAGGCATTTTCAGGAAGAAGGATAATGTTACCAGATGTAAGCTAAGTATTAAAAAGAAGAACTAAATTGCCATTAAAATGATAAATCTAAATAAATATCAGCCATATAAAATTATACTGGTGGATTCACATTAAAAATTTATAAAATTAAAATATACCGCAGCAATAGAAGATGAGTCAGAAGGAGCTCAAATATGTTAAAGTCATTCAACTATCTATGAAGTATCTTCACATTAGTAAACAAATTAAGCAATTTATATTAGTGTTTAATATTTTAAGACCCACTTTGTAATCTCTTGAGTAACCACTAGAGTTACTAAAAAAAAAAAAAAAAAGATAATGACCATAATAATACAAGGACTAATAGAAAAGAAAGTATGACAATATAAAATAAGGAAAGAAAAACTAAATAAATAAATAAAATAAGATTAGAAAACACACGGGGCAAATTGAAAGAAAATATTAAGTTGGGAAATTAAAAAATAGGTAATTCTTTACAATAAAAATAGGTTATGATTAAAATGTAAAATATCAAACTATTAATCTTTTGGATGAAAACATGGAGAAAAACTCCCAGATCCAGCGCTAGGCAAAAGTTCTTATATATGACAACAAAGGCAAGATTCTTGTTTAAAAAACAGTAACTAGTTAGAAAACGTTAAAGGTGAAAACTTTTTGCACAGCAACAACAAAATATCCTGTTAAGAGGACGAAAAGATAAATTAAAATCTGAGAGAAAATATTAGTAAGCCATGTAGCAAATATTGTTCTTTTATATAGAATATAAAAGATACTCTTAAAACTACAGTGTGTACCAGATGAATAAAATTTTATGTTCAAACAAATACCTATACACTGATAGATAACAGCTTTATTTGTAATAGCAAAGTACTGAAAAAACACCTAATGTCTGTAAATGTGTGATAGGTTAAACAAACTCTGTTACATTCATACAACAGAATACTATTTACAAATAAAAAGGAACTGAATATTGATACATGAAATAACCAGGATGGATTCCAAAGGCACTGCACTTAGAGAAAAATAAGTATCAATCTCAAAAAAAAAAAAAAACTGTTTAATTCTGTTTATAGAGCATTTGCCACATGACAAAAATATATGAACAGACTGTTGATTGCCCCAGGATAGGGAAGAAAGTGTATGAATATAGAGGAGTAATATCAAGGGAGTTCCTTTGTGGAGATGGAACAATTCTGTATCTGATTTCGGTGATAGATTATGCAAGAGATAAATTGCACAGAACTATATATACTCTCATGCACATGAATGAATGTAAAAATGGTGAGAAATGAATATGATCTTTAGTCTAGTTAATAGGATTTATATGATGAGGATTATTATATTATTATATTAACCCTTTCTCTTAAGTCTTTCAATAAGTTCAAAGAGAGAAGAATTTTCTTAACATTCAGTGACAACATACTCATACTTGATGGATAATATTAGTAAAATCTTAATTTTGACCTTGCTAAATTAAATAAATTGTTTCTAAAGAAAAAAAAAAAGCAATCTAATAATGCTTTCATTTTAGGAGAACATTTTAACATTTCGTAAATGTACAAGAATGTTATGTGTGGTAAAATATTGCTTTTATTGTATAATTCAGTTGATATAATGTGGGTGTGATTGCAATGTAATGCATTTTTAGCATTTAATAGGACTGACTCATATAGAGCAAAAGGGTGTGTGAACCATAGGGTTGATTTTAAAATAGCCAGCCTATTTTCAGAGTTCTCTTTGTCACTTAAATGACTTTCCTCTCAGATAAGTTATAATTTTCTAGTACAATTGTCATAGAATTCTACCTTAGCACTTTTTCTCCTCAGTGCTTATCCAAATGATGCAGCTGGAATTTCTAATGAACTCGCAGTTAATGCCGCTCACCCTGACACAATTTCTGTAGACAGAATCCCCTTTTTATCATAAATGTGGACAAAGACTGAATATTTTAACCTTTAAAGATCAAAATTTTCTCGTCTAAAATCTCGTTTAGCAAAAATCTGTAGATATTACATTTAAGTATCAAATCCTTTGCTTACACAATGTCTGCAGCTTGAATTAATAGGTTCTTTTATAAACATTATAATACACTTCAAAAGGATTCAGAATATTCTAAATTCAGTTTTTAATACAACAAATTAGTACTCTAAAGCTCAACAAGCTGGAAAATAAAGCAACTCTTTCATCAACAAAACTAAAATATACATAATTATCTAAGTGTAGGAAGATAATATATATTAAAGGATATATAGTTAGAAAAGTAAAGGATGTGATGATATTTTAACTAATGAATGTAAAACTTGATTTTCTCTTTGAGAATTAAATAATAAAGCATGATTTACCTTGTGTATATAATAATTTTAAAAGTTGATTGACTGTAAAGGGAAAGCTCAAAGAAGTAAGGATGATAATGTTGATTGTTAATGCTGGGAAAAAGGAAAGCGATTTTAAATAGAAAATATTAAATGTGTAATCACATAACAAATATGGACTAGAATATAATCAAAAAAATCTTAACTTCTAAACAATATGAATACGTTTAATTTAATTGAAAAATAGAATGATTGCATTATTCTTTGTATATCAGTGTCAAAATTATTTATCAGATTAACAATTTCATTACTTCTATCACTAAATATCACAGCATTTCTTCTTGCTACTAAAGTTATTCCACCTATCTTTTTCCTTACTCATGAACAGTTCAATACTTGTGAACTATTGTCAAGTATTTTCTCTGTTTCTTAGTCCTCCATGTCTTTTAATGTAGTCTTCTTTCTTCTAAAGTCATTGGACTCACTTGCCACCACTTTGAAAACTTCTCCTCCAAAGAGAAACAAACACCACCACCACTCCCCACCCACACACACATCGAAGAAGTCTTACTACTTCACTCACAGTTTGCAAACTGTCCTCCCACTGACTTAGAACATTTTTTATTGAATATTTTATCTCCCCCCATTGCAATGTCAAAAGGGTCTTCATTATTCAAAGATCCTAGAAGGAAAAGCTGAGAAAATGTCATTTAACTGACAAGGCATTTGGGAAGCAGAAATGGGGCCATCAGTTATGGAATAGACTGACATTTAAAAAGGAATTTATCTTCCTTCTTTCGACTGTGTGTTTCTAATTGTTCTAATTTTTGAATGAAATTTTCGCCACTGATCATAGTAAGAATGGAAAATGTACTTATTTTTTAAAATTAAATTAAGTTGAATTTTTGTTAAAATTATCGGAGTGCCATTGGTTGATAAAATCATATGTTTCAAGTGTACAATTCAATAATACATCATTGTGTGTAAAATAACATTCAATACAATATTTTGTTCCACTATGAGTTTATTTGACAGAATTTGTCCTCTCTGTCAGCAAATTATTCACATCAAAATGTGAGACATGTATACTGCATTTCAAATTGATACTTACTGTAGTCCAACTGACCTGTTGACCTAGGTCTGTAAAATAGAGTGTGACAATGGAGGAAGCTGCAATACTTTGAATAGTTACATAGTCCTTCAAAAAAGTCCCACCTTAAATAATAAGAAAATATTATTTTAATAACATTTCAAGGCATAATGATAAATATTTTTAATATGAAACCAGTGAAAGCTAAGGATAAATTTTATATAGAAATTGCATGCACAATATATCTTTAAAGTAAAATAAATTGTGAATATATCCATTTTATAAAATATATCTAGCAAATTTTCAAATGCACAGTAGTTTCCCAATATATATAAAATGCATACTATAACCGCTAATATCCTATTGCGTTTTGAGGAAATGTAAAAGTTGATAATCATAATCAAATATGATGCAAAGTATTTTTAAAGTATAGTTTTGGGTATCAGTAGACTTACATTTCAACTGTTCTCTAAATAATTTTATTATAGTATAAATTAACTGGGGTAAAATGATTTCAATAGTCATTGCAAAGCATGAAAGGAGAGGCATGATTTACCTTTTTAAAAGATTGTTATGGATATTTTATGGAAAATGGAAAGAAAAGAAGTAAGGAAATTATTTAGGAGGAGCTCTAAATTCATCAAGTCGGAGATGATGTTTGTTTGGATTAAGTGGCACTGGTGGAAATGTTAAAATTGATCACTTCCAGATATATTTTAACAGAGTAGATTCAACTTGAGAGGAGAGGATTCAGTGAGATAAAATTGATCTTAGACTTTTGGCCTGAATACTTAGGTACATTGCAACCTCATTAACTGTAATGAAGAATATTGAGGAAAGCAGGATTTGTAAGTGAAAATTAAGATTCTGTATATTATGTTAAGTATGTGATATCTACCAGACATTCAGGTGGGAGCTGTCAAGTAGGCAGTTGGGTAGATGTATGTGTAGATATTCAAAAGTCATTAACATTTAAAATCATGGGGCTTAATGAGATTATTTATGTATTTAGTATAAAAAGAAAACAAAGAAATCTAAAACAGCTTTCTAGCAGTAAGAGAAATATACATTAAATATTACTGAGCAGAGGATCTAGCCATATTGTGTATTCAAGCTAATAAATTAGTATGCTTTTAAGGGGTTAAATATATGGTAATTTGTTACCCAGCAATAGGAAGCTAAGGCAATGTGGATCAAGGTAAAGAATTTGAAATCTAAATGGTCAGTAATGTCATTGTGACAATCATGTTTAACAACATCAAATGTTAATAAAGATAAAAAATTCTGATAGCTTTGAACCACTTGAAAGTGTGCCGAAAACATCTTTCCAATATACAACTATTGACACTTTTTGGGAGGAGATTATTTTCTACTCTTCTATCACACTTTCTCACTTCAAGAAACAGAGTATTTTTAAATGGAGTCTCATCAATAGAATATTTGAATAAAACAACTCTACAGAGTCCAGATATATCATTAATCATGCCACTTTTAGATTCAGGTATCAGGGACCCTTGTCCTTGGCCTTCCATGCTTATGTCCTTTTTCCTAATGGAGAGGAATATGTAGGACCAAGAGAACATGCCTAAGGAGAGCCACACCAACTCTTCCTAGATCATACTTTAGCAAATATATGTAAACATTCAGGCCTTGCTTTGTTTTGGCTTTGTCTTTATTTTAAAAAATAGTATAACTATGTTTATAGTTGTAATTATGATTGATAAAACATCTACCATATGTAAATCATTATAGTGTTTTATAAACACAATCTTATTTAATACTTACAAAAAATAAGTTAGGATCTTTATAAGCTCTACTTTACAAAAGAAGATCCTATAGATAATAAGTCGAAGAGTCAGGTTTAAAATTATGAGTTATTCCAAATTACCTCTTCTTTGTACCATATCCTGCTTGTCTCAGGCAGTTAATTGACTTTTTTTTTTTTGCCCCCAAAACGTTATCACATTTCTATGCAAGGACACTTGACTATACTTATTCAAACCACACCCTGGTACACTCAACCAGGTAAATAAATGTGAGGGGAAAGTAAAAATTCACATTTAATAGAAAGATTGAATTAACAGTAATTCCTCAGTCCATTATAGTGTCCTTAAAATTGAACTTACATTTGACATTGATGCCTGTGGCATTCTCAGTCTTCTTTATATTAGTCAAGTTGAGAAAACAATGCCATTATTTAATTTGTTATTTCAGCATCCATGAGTTGAAAGGCATATGTACCTGACACATACTAGGCCATGTAGAGAAAAAAATAAACGAGACAACAACTTTTCTATTTTAAACTCTAGCAAGATGGGAATTTGTCTTGAACATTTGAAGTTGGAAGAATTTGAGACCATCAAGAAAGTGCTACTTCTAAGAATGCCATGGTTTCCTATATTATTTACATAGAGATCTCAGAGAAATATGGGATGTTTGACAACAATGAAAACAAGCACAATATCTTAGAGAGATACACAAAAATCATCATTTCCTTATATAAATATGATATCTGAAAAACGAAAGCCTTAATATTAGAAAAAGCAACAGAAAAAATTCGATTTACCATTTTATGGAAACATTAAGAGATTAAAATTCCTTAATAGACGCCTCTTACAAATTTACCATTATGGACTTCGACTAAATATTCCTCCAAAATTTACATTCTACCCACAGTTGATTTTAACAAGTGCAAATTCAAGATCAAGTTGATTTGATATCAGTAATAATGACCTTTAGCAGGACTCATCTTTAAGTGTATCTATTTATAAATTTTCTAAATAAAGAATAGGATTTGATATTTTGAAAAACTTGAGACTTAATAATGGATATAATACTTCTTCCTCTAATGCATCTGTTTCTGTTCCTCCTTATTTCATTTATTATGTTTTAGAAGAAAAAAAAAAAAAAAAAAGAGCTAAGCTGTATCCCTGAGGATATATTAGAAGATGGAAGAAGGAGAGAATAGAGCAGTAAAAGCTTTAGAGACAGAAAGAAGTTAGTTCAGATCCTGCCTCCAATACATGCTGACAATGAATAGCAAAAATTATTTCTTTAAGACTAAAATTCTTTATCCATAAAAGTGGCGCATAAGCTTGTTGGGAGGATCACATGAGCTAATAGAGTCAATTTATTGCAGTACTTGTCATTTAGTAAGTGATAAATACATATTAGCTATTAATGACAGAAAAGGGATTCTAATTTAAGTAGATAGTGAAAGTTGATTCTCACCACGTTCTAGCTGCAGGCCAACTCGGGAAGGGTACCACTTAGGACCTATTAAATAAAAAAAAAAATTAATAATATTTAGTTGTCAGCACAAGTATAAACACATTTTTAAATGCATTTTTAATTCGAAGACAAATTAGATGTTAAGAAGTGAATAAAATGGTTGTCCAGGGTCGGAAATGGAGATAGTGGTTACCCTTGGCAGGGCAATGAGAAGCAGTAGTGGATAGTTCTGAAAGTAACATGATGGGAGCTTTAGGGTTGACAATTTTCTGCTCTTTGTTCTGCGTGCAACTGGTTATGTAAAATGTATTCAATTTGTAGATATGTACCAAGGTATGTGAACTATGACTTGTGCACTTTTTGCAAGTTATTTTTCAGTAAAAAGATTAAGTAACTTCATTTAAAACTGGAGAACTTTGATCTCATGTAAAATATATTTAATCTGCTCAGGTAAAAGTGAGTTATTTTTTCTATCAGGAGTAAGGCACTTTATCAGAATGATATGTATTATTGACTTTTAATATATGGGTATATTTATTATAGTAAAAACATCACTTTAGTATCTTCTACTTATACTATCATTAGGAATAACGATTATTAAAAGTTCTATCCGAATAGGAAAATCAAAACATCTTTATTATGCATTGCTATAATAAAAAGTTTGTTTACAACAACCAGAATGTCTTTTCTCTTAAAATAAATTATATGTTATTATTTTAAACTCCCTATTGAAAATTTAATTCTTAACTTTGAAGTCCAATTTTAAGCAAATTAATTTGATAAATAATGAATTGAAAGAAAAGTATTTAACAAGTAAATACTTGGTAAAGGAATATTCCACAATTGTTATTTTGTTTTCAAAACATTACTTTTTAGAGTGTCAGTAATGAGTGGTGATAATGTGACATAACTAGACTATTGCAATCAATTCTCTAAATTTACTGCTAAAGACCACTTATCCATGCAAATTCTAATAGACAAAAAATTCTCAAGTCAAAAACTGTAGTCACAAATTAAAACCTACTTAGCCTATTCAAAAAACAATAATAATATTTTAAAAAACCTACTTAGGATTACATACAAACAAAATTTAGTAACATGGCAAATAAGGAAGGCACAAACATTTAACTTTGACATTTGCTTTTTAAATCAGAAAATATGCAGAAAAAGACACTTTATTTTTGTTTTGTTTTTGTATTTACTAAAATAATTTTTATTATTTATATAGTCATTTGCTATTCTGAAATAAATGCTAACATTATTTGTTGAAAAGTATTTAGAGGTATATCTACCTTTATTACTCATACTGGAAATCTGCTGCCAAAGAAGATATGATGTAAATAAATGCAACAGAGACATATACAGTTTTAATTAAATTTCCAACTGTGGTTATTTGGAAAAATTCAAACCTTACGAGAATCCATTTATATTTGACAGATAGTCATTGAGCACCTGTGGTTAGTGTACATACACTGTTATATTCTCACTATTCTAATAACATTCATATAAGACAACTCTTTCAATAATGCTTTATGATGCCTTTCATGGTGGAAATGTCAATGCAAAAATAACTCTATTATTATAAGCAAATAGATATGTCTAAGAACTACATGAGTGAATACTAGCAGAATATACAATGGCAAATCAGAGAAGTTAGAAGCTCTAAACACCTTCGAGAAAATCCATGTCCTTCCACCTCTCTTAACATGGATAAACTATAAGTTTACTGATGAAATAACTTGGCATTTACAAGTTGTGATCTTTGAACACTGTGTCTTAGTCAAAGAGAGTTATTAACTGCCTATGTAAGCCTTTAGATTAGTTTCAGTCATTTTTTAAATGAACAAAACAAACTTTTTCTGAAACATTCTGTACTTGTTGGAGTGAGATAGAGTAGGCTAGAAAAATGGCAGAATAAAAGTCAGTTTATATATCATAAAAGACATACATTGCATAAGGATTTTTAGCATGAATTATCTAAAAGATCATTTATAATGATGAGCACATTGAACTTAAACAACTGGTTCACAGCTGAATTATGTATAATGTATTAGGTATAATGTATCTGTCAGTATCTGAAATTATTTAAGATGTGTAATTTGATTTCTGTAACTCTCATCATATTCAAACTATGCCTTTGAGTTCTTTCCTCAGTAATTGGAAGTGTTCATGTCACTATGTAATAACATTCTAAATAAGTAATGCCTTCATGTAATTCAAATATATTTATTTTAATAAGGTAATATTTTCCAAACCTCTGGTTGTGACCCATTAGTAAATTAAAAAATAGAATTAGTGTGTTAGTCTTAGTATCCTCATATAAAGGTTTAAGATAGGATAGGACAGGACAGGACAGGACAGCACAGCACAGCACAGCGTAGTATAGAAAAAAGAATAAAATAAAATAGAAAAAAAGAGAAATGGTTGTCATGGTGCTGGATGCAACATATTAACATAAATCATAGATAGGTTAAGTATTGTTTTTTGAACTATCCTTTCAATAGTTTCAATCATATAAACATATTTATGTTTTTATAAAACTAATATGCATTTCTTACTCTAATTCTTAGTCAAAAAAGTTTGAAATTCACAGGTGTAAAAATATATGTGTATATTAAATATTCTAAAACTATGTATTATAGAACTTTTACCTAAAAATCAACACTAGTGATTGAATTAAATCCTGTAATATAAAACAGATTTGAAGAGTTTGAATATTTGACTTCTTTAAAAGGATTTTTTAAAAATTCTGAATGATTAAGGAAGAGGGTAATAATATAAATTATATTAAATATAAATAATCTAAAATATAAGCCATTTTCACTCAAGTTCATATGCCAGATGCCTGCCCTTGTTTTCTTTTAGCCTAATAATGATTCCCATAATTTTTATTATGATTAGATATTGGTAAACAATATAAATTTTAACTTAAATGCACCACTCATGTTTTCAGAGATCTAATTTTAGAAATGATAAACGTTAGACAAGTAAAATATTTTATTTCTGACTTACTGATAGCATATATTCTATCTTTGCATATATGAAAATATAGAGCCAATTAGTCAAGACATAAAGAATAAAGCACACATAGATTAAGTTATTTAGTGTCATGTCTCATTTATAAAATATTAATTATGTTATTGATAGTTCTTGATTACAGATGATATTAAATATTTAACTGAAGCCTATGAGCCTATGTGTCATATTATTACTGAAAGAAGAGAAATAGATACAAAAATAGTGGAGAAATTTTTCAGAAATAATTAGTGTCCTTTCTAACCTAGAACCCTGAATTCCTTACCTAAGACTCTAGGTAAAACTTGTGACCTAACCTCTACCCTTTTCTTGATATCAGCAATTCCAATAAGAAGGAGAAGTTCTGAGAGCAGTTAAGAATTAAACTAAAAACACTACTTAATTTATGTGATGGAATATTTATAGTGGACCATGGAGACTTTTGGGGGAGAAAAAAATGGTGATCAATTTTTATTCTGTACTGTCTATGGCTGGTATTATGAGATTGGATGAAGTGTAAATAAAAACAGAATATAGTTTTGAGAAGTATGCTATGCAGAGCTGGCTCTGAACACTGTTTAAGAGTTTAGTGGAAGAAAGGTAAAGCAATGTTCTATAAGTTTCTATTTGGCTCAGTTGAGTTCCTCAAGATTCTAGAACTTTATGTAGGAGAAAATAAGTGAAGTAAAATGTCTTTACATGAAAATGTAAAATAAAGACATTACTAGTTAGACTAACAAATCTTACACTCAATAGAGATTTTCTGTCTATGAGTAGATGAACATCTAAAGGATCAACTTTGAGAAAAAGAAATTAATTCCAGGACTAATAGATGAGATAAACTAAATGATATTGAGCAAAGAAACTAACATATATGTAGATGATTCTATGTGAAATAACATAATTTCTCTATATTTGATTATATAAAACAATAATGATAATTTATATTTATATACAAAAATAAAATACTGGAGAACAAAAAATACAAAATGGAAGGTGTTTGGACTTAAAGCATTATGAATACCTTGTGCATTAAGGAAGAATGTAAAAATAGTGATAAACCTTAGATTTTGATAAAATACTTTTTAAAAATAGTTTTATTAGTAAAATTTCATACTTATATGAAGCCAAACTTTTCTTAATAACTTCCACCTATTTTCCTTATACTGTCATCCAAAGATGTATACAGCTTTCTCCTTTTCTGTCAGGTAAAAGCCTGCTCCAATGGGAAGTTCTCGGTATACAAAACAAAATTAAGAGACAGGCAGTGTCGACCAGGAAATTGAATGCTAAATAGGAAACATGAAGGCATGACCGAATGTCCTGCGCACATTGCATTTATCATTTTAGTTATATTTCTTTATTAGTTAGTACAGTACTGTTATGCTCTTTCTAAACAGTAAAAGCTTGAAAATCTGAACAAAAGGGCAGGCACATGAATTCTGTTTCTTTTTTCATAAGAAATTAACATCAAGTATTATTAGACAAAAGTCTGCCTTGTATTGAAACACTGGCTGCTAATTTAGTACTGTTGAACCAGTTTTATTTGTTAGAAATGATTCATTCATTACATTACTTCGCTGAAACTAAATGAACCATTTTATTTCCTATAAACCATTTCTTTGCAGTTACATAAATGCCACCTAGATAATTAAGTGATCAAGAGAAAATGGAATCAAGGATGCCAGTAAGATATAATATGTGTGATTGTGTTTTATATATGTGAAAAATAAGAGAACCATTTCTTATCTCATATCCAACAACAAAAATTTTTAACACTCAAAACAGCACCAACCAACATGTATAATTTTGCTGACCTTGAAAAGAAAATGCATCTGCTAGAAAGTTTGCTATTACAAAGTACTCAAATAAGAAAGACAGAGTGCTATAACACTGTATAATGAGCAACTGCAAAGCAAGTCTTCTTAGGAAAACAGACATGGTTCTAAAAATGGAAAATTCAAAAGCTGCAGATATTCAAAATTACAAAATAAAAAAGTATGAAAGCAAGAGGCATAGAGCAACAAGCCAATTTCACTAATAAATTCACTAAAATACAAGACACAAAGCAAGAATAATATAGGACAGAAAGAAGAGCAGAAAGAATACAACCAAACTATTTATCTTCACTAGTTTAAGTTTATAACCAGTTTCTTCATCTAATTACCCACCATACCAGGATTGATCATCATGCCTACATTTCCATTTACATTAGACACCATTATCTGTCCTAGTACCTCGGAGCATCCATCATCATAACACTTCTCCATTTTGCTTTGCACAGCTACTAACCAGACCTGACTGTCCACCTCTCCATGCCTTCTCAGACTCCCCCAATCTATATTAGGGCACTCCTACTCTGTCATCAGCAAATCCTTCTAAATTAGCAACTTCTATTCAAAAATCCCTCTATCTTCTTACTTTGATATAAAACTTATCTGTATCTTCTTTAACTGGTATTCATTTTTCACATTAAACCCATCCAATTGCAGAACTTATGTGTATAAGATACCCTTCTTGCTATTAAATCTAAAACACTTGTTCTCCTCATGGAATGCAAATCACGAGACCTTACTATCTAATATTATTTCTTCTTGTTGCCATCTATGATGGACACCTAAATCACTGATAACTTTAACTTGGAATATTCTCTCCTTGACTACTCATTTATCTTTGTAGATGTTTTTAATGTAACTAATTACCTGTCCTTTAGTTCCTCTATCAAGTCATCCAATATTCTCTACAGTAATATGCTGAATAATAATGTTTCCATTAACAATTGACTCTGTATACAAAAGTCATCTCATAAAATTATAAGGGAGCTGAGAAATTCCTATCACTTGATGATATTGTAGCCATCATAAAATCATAGTCCAATGTATTAATATAATTTTACTTTATAAAGTTATAAAGTCTATAATGTAAAATACAATAAGCTAAGGTTAATTTATTATTGAAGAAAATTATTTCTATATAAATTTAGTATAGCTTAAGTATTTATAAAGTCTACAATAGTGTACAGTAATACCTTATGCCTTCGCATTCATTCACCATGCACACACTGACTCACCCAGAGCAACTCTCAGTCCTGCAAGCTCCATTCAGGGTAACTGCTCTATACCGGTGTCCATATTTTATCTTTTATACCATTTTTTTTACTGTACCTTTTCTATATTTAAATACACAGATACAATTGTGTTACAGTTGCAGTTTTCAGTATAGTACCATGCTGTATAGGTTTGTAGCTTAGGAGCAATAGGCTATACCATCTAGGTTTGTGTAAGTGTACTTTATGATGTTCACACAATGACAAAATTGCCTAAAGATTCATTTCTCAGAAAATATCCCGTTAAATAAACAATGCATGACTGTATCTACCATTTCATTTTTTCCCAGAGTTTATGCTCAGCAATAAATGCACCATGTCAAAAATACAAAATTGAAACATCATACTTTCTCATCACCACTTCTTTTCCTTCCTACTTAATTAAGCTAATATTTCTAGTTCAAATATTCTTTGGTTCTTTAAAGATTTTCCAATAATTATTTTATGATTTTCACTATGAAAAATTTCTTATTTTTCCTGCATTGTCGTTCTTCTCTAGGCTCAATTCTAGGATCCTTATCTATAATCATACCCTAATTAAGGATCTTAACTACTTTGGCCAACTTTCCCTCTATCTCACTACTTGGAAAACACCAAAACTTATTATCTTCAACTATTCCATTTTCTGTTTCTGAATTGAGTTTTCGAACGACTCTTTTACAGAGAAACTTTCCCTGACCTCACTATTAACTTTGCAGTTACCTTCTCCCATAACCTTGTTCTTGATCTTTCTATCTGAAATTATTTTATGTACCTAATCAGATGTTTAATATACATTTTTTCTTACTGTTGTGCAATATCCATGAGAACAGGTAGCCATGATCATTTTTATGACAACTATATATGCAGTGATTAGAAGATTGCTTGGCATAGAGGTATGTGTGATTGTTCATGATTTGAATATATACATGGCCTCTTATAGAAGGAGAATTGGTAGGTATGGTAGGTATGTATACACAATAGTTTTAATCAAGTGTGAGGTTAGTTATTTATAATAAATATTTTCCCAATATAAAGAGTCAGTGTTTTATTGCTAGTTAACTGCAAAGTCAGTGGGTATTGACAGAGTTTAAATCCTGAGACTATAATCTACTAGTTATTTTATTTATCTTGGGCATGTTATCTCTCAAAATTGTATTTTTCTCATCTGTTAAGCAAAAAAATTTTTTAAAACCAGAGAGGCAACAAAGGTATCTAACTATCAGGAATATTATGAGCTTTAAATGAAATAAATTACTAAAAATTGTTAAGAACTAATTTAAAAAGTGTTATTAACTATTGTTTTAAAACCATACATCACTTGTGTAGATAGAATTTCTGCTAACACATGATATAAACATTCTCGAAACACCTCTTCTGCAAAATCACACTAAAAACAACAGGAGTTATGAGAAAATAGAGTTGGGACAAATTTTAATATCTGTACAATTCTGTACTGTGAGCACTAAGAGAAATCAATAATAATTATAATAGAAATACCAGTACAGTTAAAAAGATTGTTTTAACAAATAAATAATACTAAAAATATAGGACTTTACCTTCTGTTTAAACTGATTTAAAAAAAAAAAAAAAAAAAAAATGATTGATGGAAATGTGTGTGTAAGAAAGATTCTGCAACTGCTGAAATTAACAAGGATTGGGGAGAAATAGAAAATAATTATTTCCAAGGCAGATCTCATGGGCAAATTGATCCAGGTAAGAAATAGTTGTTGTGATATAGTGTCTGTTCATCTGCAGCTTCAGGTGTTCGCATTATGTACTTTGCATTTAGCTACTATTTCTTGGTGAAAAATGATCGTGTTCAGAAAAAAATGTGTATGAACAATTATAAATTCCACATTATGCTAAATCATTCCCCTACTTATCAATCATATGTGAACTAATTAGTGTTACAGAAACAAATAGTGCAATAAATAATCAAGTATGAATAATCTCACAATCCACATACAGTTGCTGTTTAACAGGAACGAAAACAAGGAAACATTCCCCACCCCACCCCTCAAATTATCTATTTAATAGTGTTAATTATTGCTGTTTTTGTTTATTTGTTTGTTTCTACCAAGATAATAACACAGATACATAAACATAGAGTATGAGGGCAGTGTAAGGTCCTTATATGCCATAAGGAGCTTGAACTTGATGCTGGAAATAGTAGGGTAGTAGGAATAAGATACTAGAGCAAGTCTGTATATGAGAAAATGTATCCAACAGGAGAGGGCTATAAGTATCTACATTAAAAATTCCAAATATTTAAACTGTAGTTGTAAGATTTCAAATCTACCAATGTAATAGCATATAATTGTTAATTATTTTTAGTAGTAGTCATTTACTTAATAGTCAGTGACCCCTTTCAAAAAACCATATTTCAACACAAAGTCTATGAATTTTAATAATTATAGTATGGCTATACACATAACTACATAGCCATGTGTATACACAAATAGTTGTTCTTAAAATTGAGATATTTCAGTTGTTTTGCAATTAGGCAAGTTACATTAATTTGCCATTCCCTAAACTCAATAGCTTCAAATATAAACAAAATGCCTACAGTGAATATGGTTTCTTATTATTATACTACTTTAAATACTGAGAAATCCAAAAAACAGTTTTCAGGGAAAGCAGATAAACAGTTCTGAAGCTGAAAATATTTCACATCAATAAACTCTAGGATATTTTAATGGCATTTTTATACTGTGAGATAATTCAGTATAAAGTACATTTTACTATTTAGTGTCCCAAGAGTTATTTCATTTCAGTTACTTTATTCCAATTCTTGGAATTTAGAAAAAAATTTGAATGTTTTCAGAATGAATCTATTCCCCTAGCTTTGTGTATCAAATTCTAATGAATGCTTGCAGAAGTGTCTGCAAGACATACAAGATATCGTGATGCCACATTGGCTGTTTAATATACAGTCATATACAGTCAAAAGTTCTGGGAAAGAGACAGTTTTGATTTCATTCATTCATTAGTGATATTTTTTCAAAATCATGGGAATTATTGAGAGCACATAGAGAAAAAAAATGTAGAATCAAAAGAGAAAAATGTTTAAGATAGAACCTGAGAAGTAATAATACTTAAGAAGCAAAGAATCATGAGAAGTCCTCCAAAGAGTATGAGAATGAGGGATCAGAGAAGTTGAAAGTATAATATCGTAGTATCAAGTAGGCAGAGAGTTACAATCAAACAAAAGGAGTCAAAAAGAAATGTAGCATACATGTCAAATGCAATTCACAGTTCAAGTTACAAATGACCAAAAATGATCCACTGATTTAGCAAAAAGAAAAACAAATAAAGAAAGAAACAAACAAACAAAAACTGCCGGTAATCTTAGATAGATCTTGGCATGCTGATGAAGAAATCTGTTTTGAAGTGAGTAGTAAGTGATGGACAGGTGAAGAAATGATGACATTGCTAAAAGTGGTTTGTAAATTGAGAAATTTTTGATAAAAGAATAAAGAAGCATTTGGAGATACAGAAAAAAGAGACTTCAAGAAATAAATATTCTAAGAGTATATAGAGAGGATAGTACAATGGAGCTAAGAGTTTGATATGGATCAACCAGTAAAGGAGCAGTTTAAATAAAGTATAAAATACAGTTTTCAGCTAGATGACACCTCAAAAGAAAGATGGTATTCTAGGGACTATAAATAATCTCAGTAAGTTCCAGAACTGGGGATTCTGAAGCAAGAGTGAGACATTTAGAATGGTAGATGGTCATGTGGTTTGTTCAGAATTTCAAATACTAAAAGTAAATTATAACTAATGGCAAATCTCATGGTGTGAAAAAGTGGATAAGGAGCTAAAGCAGAGAGGAAGAAAAAATTCCAGAGAAGCATATTTGGATGGTTATCATTTTTGATATAATTTTCAAAATAATTCCAGGAATTAGAATGAAGGAAATAATATCTGTAAGCCTGATACAAGAGCTCTCAAAGAAAATAGAGAAAAGTTGGATAGGTAAGTAGGAAAAAAAAAAAGAAAATTTAAAGCTAATATACTAGAATGACATGAAACTTACAATAGGTGGAGTTTTTATGTGTGAAAAATGACTTAAATTTTAAAAGTAAGAAAGAGGAATAATGTCCTGTGGATTGTTACAAAACATACATATTTCACTTGATAAACATTCAGTCAACCTCAAAATGATACTATAGAATGTCTATCTAAAATTTTCTGTCTAGATTAAATCTTCTACTTTTGACTTTTTTACATTATTTAGGTACAGTTTGGAAATAACCAACATAGGCTTTTAAACTCAAAAGTTACTGTAATAGGGAATTAAATATTGTAAGAACATTATTAATCATTATTAGGAGTTTCTAATTTTGTCTATACTAAAAAAAGTTAGCCAGAAACGATTGCTTAATTCAAATAGAATCATTTGATAATTTTCTGAAAACAGATTTTAGATCATCTCTATACTTTTTCAACTCTATAGTAGAAAATGTATAGTAGAAAATTATCAAATATTTCACTATATATTTATTTTATGACAATGCCTTACCATATAATCCCACAGACACACACATGTGCATACACACATGCACAGATCTCTAAAGTCTGCATATTAAAATGCACATAGTACATATATAATACAACATAATACTACTATATTATCTTTTAGATGATATTTTAACTAAAAACTTTGTCAATGTGGATTTCTTTTATGAATATTTTAACTCATTTCAGGAGAGAACTAGTGCTCACTAAAACAAATGGTAGAAATATAAGAGCACTATACAGTGTCATATTTGGTAACTATTTAAAAATGATATATAAAGATATAAAAATATTTGGATTATGATATTCATGAAATGTCATGTCCTTAAAAATGTTTGGAATTCAAAATTATGGAACCCTAAAAAATAAAGAGATGTCAAGAAATTACATGATCAAAATGATCAAAGAAAGAGTGGGGAAACCATAATACAAAATAAATGATCAAGGAAATATTTTTAAAGTAGAAATAATTCTCTAAGATTTAAATATTGTTTTTAAAAGATAAATAATGTAAATATATCTAAAAAAGAGAAAGTAGCTATATAAGTTCATTAATAATAATGTATGATTCGAATTTAAATTTATAAAAATTAAAATGAAAAGCTAAAATGGTGAGAATTCTGTACTCCATTCCTTATATTAGCATAAATCCCAGATACTAAAAAATGTTTATATAAAAATAAACCTATAACTTAAAAATGTGAGAATAAAACATAAATCAACATTTTTTAAAGATTAGAAGAGAGAAATACTTCTAAATAGACCACACGAAACAAAACATAAATAATTGATTAATTTAGATCTATGAAATTTAATTTTCCAGCAAAAATGGGAAAATGTGTGTGACTTGTACACTAATTTATAAAGCCTTTATTTGTTATTACAATGATGAAAACATCTAGATGGACAAAGATGTGTGTAAAGACCATAAAAAGGCAATTTCCAGAAAAAAATATATAAATTGAAAATAAGAGTATGAAAAAATTCATTAATGATCCAATAAATGGAATCTAATACTAAATGAAAATTTTTTGCCACTCATCAATTATCAAAAGTTAATAAGTTGTTAATATTCACTGTTATTGAGGAAAGGGAAAAAAAGACATTCTTTTTGAAGTACTGCTTTGAGGTCTATAAATTAAAAGAGAAAACTTGGCAATACACGTTAGGATTTCAAATGAGCTTCTTTATAACAGCTTTTTTTTATTATTCTCATAAATACAACTGAAGAAGTTCACAAACGTGAATTATTCTGGTGAATACTGCAATGCATGGTACATGATAAATGTTCAACAAGTAGTTTTCAACATTCAACAAATACTGTTGAATAAAAATGCATATATTGCTTTTATAGAAGCAATTACAATGTGTATCCAGAGAATGCACCTCACACACCCAAGCATATCATCACTAATACTGATCATGTAGATCAATATATATTTACAAAATATA
>NW_006439231.1:3579060-3579751 GCF_000325575.1 Pteropus alecto | reverse complement strand
TAGGCACAAAGATATGCTTATACATTTTTGAAAATGTTAATAGATGGATAATGCTTTATTCTTTGTAAGTTTTTGCATTTTTAAAATTTATCTTGTATATTCATCATTTTATTATAGTAAAAAGTGAAGCTATTATTATCTTGCAAAAACAATTTTATTTATTGAATTCAATGTTGTGCCTTGAATATGCAAAGTATATACAAATTAAACAAAAAAATCATATTTTGAAAATGAGACATTGGCATACTATTATCTTTTGGGATTATAAAAACATAATACGATACAATTTAGCACATCTGGATTTAAAAATGAGATTATTTATATTTCGAAGAAATTTATAATAGAACTTGAGTAAATTTTTGAGTACGAACTGTTTTATAAAATGTGAAAAATATATTTTTCACCAACTAGCTAGATAAGAAAATGTATACAACAAATAACTCACTTTAAATTTTCTTACTAAAATGAAATATCATTAATATAGCATTTAAAAAGCTCATGTGCTTGTTTTTAGATTGTTTACATAGAATTACACTGTAATACATTCCGTGTCTTTTTGAAAATTTCCTTAGGGAAAAAACTCTCAAGGAAGAGAGAGGGCTAATGCTGCTTTGAATGTTCATTAAAGTTCGAGAAATAATCTTTGACATTGTACCAGTGGTTTTAGTGCTCCGTGTGCTTCCTGGAATCA
>NW_006439231.1:3557866-3578942 GCF_000325575.1 Pteropus alecto | reverse complement strand
TTTTATATATATATATATATATTAGAGTATAATAACCAGTATTTCTCACTCTCTAAATATCTATCTATCTTGAAATTTAAATATTCTCACACAGTCACATGTCCAAATATAAATTGGAAATCAATCATTTGCTATAATAGACTGTTCTAATATTTGATACATCTATAATGTAGGTATTTGTTCATGTTTAAATATTGCTAATCCAATGATTTTGATGCTTGAGGATTATAGGAGTTTTATTACATTAACCTTGACTGGCAAACAGCCAAATCTTTCTAACAGTCTGATCTCCTAAGATACTGCAAACGATCATATATCATATAAATAAACAGAACTCTTAACACTTCTGTATCAGATGGCATTAAGTCTACAACAATGTAAATTTGAACAGTATTCTAAAGTAGTCACAATAAAGTTTATTTTCAATACTGGGACACTAATATGTGCCAGCGTTTTGCATTGTGGTTTATTCATTTTTTCCTTTAATATTATTATTTTAATTAAACTTATCAGGTTGACATTGGTTAATAAAATTATAGGTTTCAAATATACCATTTAATAATATATCATTTGTATATTGTGTTGTATGTTCACCACCCCAAGTCAAATTTCCAGCACCATGTCTTTGACCCTCTTCACCTTTATTTACCCTGCCTTTCCCTCTGGTAGCCACTAATTGTTGTCCATGTCTATAAATTTTATTTGTTTATTTGGCTGATTCATTTGTTGCCTTTAGTTTTATCCCCACATATAAGTCAAATCATATGATTCTCAACTTTTTCTATCTGACTTATTTCACCCTATACTGTGGTTTAGATTGAAGCCACCAAAAAAAAAAAAAAAAGAAAAGAAAAAAGAAAAAAGAAAAAAAGAAAGAAAAGAACACTGGCTTAAGAAATTTAAGAAATGTATTTATGACAAAGGCCTCTTAATTAAGAAGAGTTAGAGACAACAAAATTGTAATATTCTATATATCTTTAGCTAAATTTTAAAATAGAAAACATTAATGAGATATAGTAAGAAACTATGTTTTGGACAACGTATTATTATACTTTTTGATTTATAGTAAATATTATATAGCATAATGAGATAGATTTGAAATTAAGTTTTGTCTCAAAGTATTACTTTAGTATGTTTGCAGCTCTTAAACCATGGTGGATGATACATTAGATTATTTAAATTTTTTTATATCAATGACATTTTAAAAGAAAATGAATCATTTTTTTTTTTAATTTAAGATTTGAGAAGCCATCTTTCTCTAGAATTACTTTTTTTTAAGATTTAATATTTTTCTCCATTAGCATGTGAAGTTGTTGCACTATTTTGAAATATGCTTCATAAAAAGAGAGTTGGAAATATCGTGTCAACTACTTTTACTATCAAGACAGTATATATGGTCACACAGTAACATTGATTAACTTTATTAAAAATAAAATTTTCATAATTTTTACTAATGCATTCAACATTAATCAGTTCTAGAATGTCATTTAATCTCTGTATGTGTATGTATACATGTGTGTATTTCTGCATACTAGAAATTCTTGATGGCTACATTATGAATACTCATCTTTTAGTAGTATAGCATAGTACTTGGTCATTTAACTTGATTAATGAATATTTGTTGAACTAAGTTAAATTAAATAATTAAATTTTGCTACTCAAAAAGCAAAGAAAAAATTTTTTAAAGATGAAATTGTTAATACAATTTAAACTATTATGTTGTAAAATAATCATGTGGAAACAAAATATTTTCTGTGAAATAAAATTTTGTAAATTACAAAATATTATTGGGCTTCACAATTATAATGATCCTTTCTCTAAAACTGAAGAAAAGTTAGCAACATGTGGCATAAAATGGTTAAATTATATAAACAGTATGCTAAATGAAGAAGAGAGATTTTGAAAATCTTGTTAAATTGGTGAAATATAATTCATGAAATATCATTCTTTTCATCAAATATGTTCTCTGAAAGTTATTGAGGATGCAGCTACCTGATGGAACTCATTTGTTATTTTCGGCTGGAGGAGGGAGGGTGTTTATAATCCAGTTTTTGTGTCTAGTGGGCACATTTTTGAGAATTTTTTCAATATTCAGAACATCAACACTAACAGGTTTTTAATCTTATCTCATTCTTGAAATCTACATGTAATATAAAGAAATGGTAATATTGCTGCCCACTATTAAAATGGCCTTATTGGACTTCAGTGATTAAATTCATAGAATGTGAATAGCCACTTAATTCCCATAGTTTTTACAAAATGTAACTTTGACCTTTACCAAAGAATAAATAGTTGTCAAATTATTCCATTTTTTCATTAATTATTGACAAAGCTCATAATTCTCTTTGCTGAAGTAACTATTACAGATATCTATTTCTTGAGTTATCAATAGAGGGCATTTAAAAAAAAAAATCTGCCACTTCTTTCCTTGGTTGCATTTGTCATTTTTTAGATTCCTTTGTGGAAAGATCAGAGAACTCCACAGCTTTGTCCAGGAGCCTCCTTTTATTTGTTTGTTTGTTTGTTTGTTTTAAATTTTCATTCATAATTTAATTAACTTATTAAAGTTAAAATTATTGGGGGTGACATTGATTGATATAATCAAATAAGTTTCAAGTATACAATTCAACAGTATGTCATGTATATATATTGCATTGTCTGTTCACCATCCAAAATTAAATTTCTTTCCATCACCAAATATTTGACCCCTTTTCTCCCATCTACCATCCGTCTGCCCCCATTTCCTCTGGTAATTACTAATCCAGTGTCTGTGTCCATGAATCTGTTTGTTTGTCATGTTCACTTGTTATTTTCAGCTTTATATCCTACGTACTAGTGAAGTTATACGGTTTTCAACTTTTTCTGTCTGACTAATTTTTCTTAGCATAATTATCTCAAGATCTATCCATTTTGTTGCAAAGGGCGGTATTTGATCTTTTCCTATGGCTGAGTAATATTCCATTGTATATATGTACCACATCTTCTTTATCCAATAATTTATCATAGGACACTTTGGTTCTTTCCATGTCTTGGCCACCATAAATAATGCTGCTATAAACATTGGAGTGCATATATCTTTGTGGATAAATGTTTTTCAAGTTTTGCGAATAAATATCCAGAAGAGAGATTACTGGGTCATATGGTAATCCAATTCTTAGGTTTTTGTTTTTTTTTTTGAGGAAACTCCATGCTGTTTTCCACAGTGGTTGTACTATTTTATATTCCTACCGGCAATGTATGAGGGTTCCTTTTTTTCCCACAGCCTCTCCAACACTTGTTATTACTTATCCTGTTGATGATAGCCATTCTAATGGGTGAGAGATAGTATCTCCTTGTGGTTTTGATTTGCATTTCCCTAATATCTAGTGAAGTTCAGTATCTTTTCATATCTGTTGGCCATTTGTATGTTTTGGGAGAAGTGTCTGTTCAGGTCCTCTGCCCATTTTTTAAATGCATTGTTTGCTTTTTTATTATTGAGTTGGATTAGTTCTTTATTTATTTTAAATAATTAGACCTTTGTGAGAGGCGTTGCAAATATATATTCCCATTCAGATGGTTGCCTCTTTGCCTTGTTGATGATTTCTTTTCCTGCACAGCTTTTTAGTTTGATATAGTCCCATATGCTTTTACTTCCCTTGCCTTTGAGGTCAAATTCATAAAAACCTCTCTAAATACAAGGTCAATGATGTTAGTACCTATGTTTTCCTCTATACAATTTATCACTTCGGGTCTTATATTTAGGTCCTTGATCCATTTGAAGTTAATTTTAGTGTATGGCGACGGACAGAAGTCTAGTTTCATTCTTTTGCAGGTGGCTTTCCAGTTTTCCCAGCACCATTTATTGAAGAGGCTTTCTTTTCTTCACTGTATGTTTTTGGCTTCTTCATCAAAAATTATTTGCCTATATATGCAGGGTTTAATTCTGCACTTCCAATTCTGTTGCATTGGTCTATGTGTCTGTTTTTTGCCAATACCATGCTGTTTTGATTATTGTTGCTTTGTAGTACAAATTGAAATCAAGCAGAGTGATACCTCCAGCCTTGTTTGTTTGTTTGTTTGTTTGTTTTTCCCCTCAGGATCGTTTTGGCTATTTGGGGTCTTTTGTGCTTCCATACAAATCTAATTTTTTTTTGTTCGATTTCCTTAAAAAGTCAGATTTTAATGGGGATTGCATTAAATCTGCATAATGCTTTAGGTAATAAAGACATTTTAACAATGTTGATTCTTCCAGTTCATGAATATGGAATATCTTTCCATTTCTTTGTGTCTTGTCCAATTTCTTTTAATACAGTCTTACAGCTTTTAGTGTATAGGTCCTGCACATACTTTGTTAGGTTTATTATTAGGTATTTTATTCTTTTTGCTGCAATTGCAAAAGGAATTTATTTTAATTTCTTTTTCTGAAAATTTATTGTTAGTATATAGAAATGCTGTGGATTTTTGTACTTTGATTTTGTATCCTGAGACTTTACCGTGATTGTTTAGAGTTTCTAATCATTTTTCAGTGGAGTCTTTAAAGTTTTCTATATAGATGATCATGTTATCAGCAAAAAGTGATAGTTGGACTTTTTCATTCCCAATTTGGATGCTCTTATTTCTTTCTCTAGCCTGATTGCTCTAGCTAGGACTTCCAACACTATATTGATTTATAGTGGCGGTAGGGGACAGCCTTGTCTTGTTTCTGATCTTGGAAAGTTTTTAGTTTTTCACCATTAAGTATCATGTTAGTTAAGGGTTTGTTTTATGTGGACTTTATAATGTTGAGATACTTTCCTCCCATACTCATTTTATTAAGTGTTTTAATCTTAAATGAATGCTGCATCTTGCCAAATGCTTTTTCCGCACTTACTGATATGGTCAAATAATTTTTATCTTTTGTTTTATTTATGTGATGTATCATATTAATTGATTTGCATATGTTAAACCCTCCCTGTGCCCCTGGAATAAGTCTACTTGATCATGATATATAATCTTTTTAATGTATTGTTTTATTCAATTTGCTAGAATGTTGTTTAGAATTTTTGCAACTACGTTCATCAGAGATATTGGTCTATACTTTTGTTTGTTTGATCTCTGTGTGTGTTATCTTTACCAGGTTTTGATATCAGGGTAATGTTAAAATGAGTTAGGAAGTATAGACAATTCTTCAGGGTTTTTTTTTTTTTTTTGCAAAAGTCTGAGAAGAGCAGGTATTTTAAATTTTCTTTGAATGTCTGGTGGAATTTACTAGAGAAGCCATCTGGTCCTGGACTTTTACTTTGGGGAGGTTTTTGATGAGTGTTTCAATTTTCTTACTGTTGATTGGTCTATTTAGATTTTGTAGTTCTTCATGATTCATTCTAGGAAGTTTGTCTATTTCTAGGAACCTGTCTATTTCTTCTAGGTTATCGAATTTGGTGGCAGATAATCTTTCATAATATTCTTGTATGATACTTTGTATTTTAGTGATATCTGTTCTAAGTTCTCCTCTTTCATTTCTTATTTTATTTGTGTCCGTTGTCTTTTTTTCTTAGTGAGTCTAGCTACGTAGTTGTAATTTTATAAATCTTAAAGAACCAGATGTTTATTGTATTAATGTTTTTTATTGTCTTTTTGTTCTCAATTTCATTTAATTCTGCTCTAATTTTTATTATTTTCTTCCTTCTGCTGACTTTGGTCTTCATTTGTTCTTTTTCTAGTTTTTGAAGATATAATGTTAGCTTCTTTATTTGGAATTTTTCTTGTTTCTTGAGATAGGCCTGTAATGGTATATACTTTCCTCTTATTATTGCTTTTGCTGTGTCCCAAAAGTTTTGATATGTGGTTCTTTCATTCTCATTTGTTTCTTTGTATCTCTTGATCTCTTTTTTTATTTCTCCTATGACCCAGTCATTCTTCAGTAGCATGTTGTTTAATCTCCAAATATTTCTGATTCTTCCCGCTTTTTTTTTTTTGCAGTTGATTTTTAATTTCAAAGCAATATGGTCAGAGAATATGCTTAGCATTATTTAAATTTTCTTATTTGTTGAGTCTAGTTTTGTTTCCCAATATGTGGTCTATCCTTAAGAATGTTCCATGTACACTAGAAAAGGTATTTTGGAATGAAAGTCTCTGTAAATGTCAAATATGTCTAATAGGTTTAATGTGTCATTAAAGTTGATATTTCCTTATGGATTTGCTGTTTGGATGATATATATGTATCATTTTAAGTTCTATTAATAATTGTTTTATATATTTTGGTGCTTCCTGAATGGGAGTATAAATGTTGATAAGTGTTATGTCTTCTTGATGTATGGTTCCCATTATCATTATGAAGTGTCTCTCATTACCATTTTTATCTTGAAGTCTATTTTGTCAGATATAATTATGCTACACCTGCTTATCTGGATGCCATTTGCTTGGAGTATCATTTTCCACCCTTTCATTTTGAGTCTACATTTGTTCTTGCAGCTCAGAGGGATTCTTGAAGGCAGTATATGGTTGGGTTTTGTATTTTGATCCGATTTGCTTCTCTCTGCCTTTTTACTAGTGAGTTCAGGTCATTTACAGTTAGGGTGATTATTGATGTATGAGAATTTCCTATAGACATTTTATCTTTTGTTTTCTGTAGTTTGGTGTCTCCATTGTTTCTTTGTCTTTGTGTTTCTGTCTGTTATTTTAATTTGGTGGTGTTTTATGGTTTTTCCCTCTGTTCTCTCCTGTTTTACATTATGTCTCAGTTCTGGACTTGTTCTGGATTTTTGATGCGTGGTTATCATTAAGTTTATGTAAAGGATAGTTATTTATATATAGTTATCTATTTTCTTCTGTATCTCTATTCCCTTTAGTTATATTTGGAATTTTGCTCCTTTCCCTTTTCTGCTTTTGTTGTCTCGCATTATCCCTATATATACTAAACATTCATTTCTAGTTGCAGTAGCTATTGTCTTCTTATCTTTTTAAAGGTTTTTTTTTGAGGGGGGTGGTCTTTAACTATTATGTAATATTTAAGCTTCTAATACCCTGTTCTTAATAAAGATTTCACTGTCTTGCTTCTGCCTGCCTGTTAGTCATCTTACTCATAATTATGCATTGTGTTTGTCCTTTTGTTTCAGGTAGAATGACCCCCTTCAGTATTTCCTGTAATATAGATGGAAAATTCCTCAGCTTTTGTATGTCTGGTAGGTTTTTATTTCTTCTTCATATCTAAAGTAGAGCTTTGCTGGATATATTATTCTTGGCTGGTGATTTTTTTTTTTTTTCAATAGTTTGAATATTTAGTTCCATTCCCTCCTTGCTGTTAAGGTTTGTGCTGTGAAGTCCAATGATAGCCTAATGGGCTTTCATTAATAAATCACTGTCTTCTTTTCCCTGGCTGCCTTGAAAATTTTTTCTTTGTCATTCATTTTTGACAATTTTAATATAATGTCTCTTGGAAATGGCCTTTTTGGATTGAGATAATTGGGTGTCCTGTTTGCTTCCTGGATTCAAAGATGTAGTTCTTTCCATAGGTTTGGGAAATTCTCATTGACTATTTGTTTGATTATGCTCTCTGTTCCTTTCTCGCTCTCTTCTCCTTCCATATTCCCATTATTTTTATGTTGCTTTTTCTGATGGTGTCAAACAGTTCTTGTAGAGTTCTTTTAAATTTTTAATTCTCAGGTTTCACTTTTCCTTCTGCATTTCTAGATTTCTATCTTCGATATCACTAGTTCTTTCCTCCATCTGGTCAGCTCTATTTCCTAATATTGCTATTTCATTCTTCATCTCTTTTTTTGAATTCTTCATCTCCAGAAGTCTATTTGGTTCTTTTTCAGAGTTTCAATCTCTTTCATAAAGTATTCCTATTGTTCGCTGCTTTTGGTTCTAATTTCTTTGAAGTGCCAATCTGAATTTTCTTGCATCTCAATGAGGTTTTTCCTAAGGGCAGTCTTGAATTCTGTCATTTAAACTGCATATTTCTGTGTCTTTCAGCTTATTTTCTGGATATTTTTCACTTTTTTTCTGAGCTGCCTTGTCACCTTGGTTGTTCATGGAGTCTGATGGACTGTTTCTCTGCCCGGGCATTAATGGGAGTGTACTCTGCTTTTAAAAGATATATATCATTATACAGAGATATTTCTTTAGGAGGTAATAAGAATGAGCTTTTTTTTTTCTTTTTTTTTTTTTTTTCCTCGTAGGTGGCATCCAAGCCTCTTAGATCTTTGCTTTGAAGCTAAAAATGCCCCTCCCTCTCTGGTGGTTTGTGTGTATCCTCTGCAATCAGGTCCCTTTGTCCCAGGGCTCTACTCTTGTAGAAGGATGTGATGGGTGATGTGAGTCCGAGCTTCTGAAAATGCCATTACTGTTCAATAGTCAGATGCAATGTTTTGCTGCTTCCTTCCAAATTTGCCTAACCAGATGGAGTTGGGGTTAATTGGGAGAGGCTAGCAGTGTGTTTGTCTCCAAATTTGCCTAACTGGGTGGGGTTGGGGTTACTTGGGAGAGGCTAGCAGTGTGTTTGTCTGTCTTGAGTAGTGCTGTCCTCCAGATTTCAGCTGTCTTGCTTTGATATCACCATGGCTGTAGTGTCTGTTTCAGTAGTGATTGCTCAAATTCCCATGGGGCTTGGTGGTGCTAGTTCTGAGAGGATATGGTTGGTGGAGGGTGCACTCTGAGTTGGTGCTAGGGATACGGCCGGGCTCTGTGACTCAGCCTCTTGCTTGGCAATGGTGGCAGCTAAGACACAGTTATTGCTCCTCTACATTCAGTCTCTGCCCTGCTCTCTGCCCTGCTCTCTGGGCTCCACTGCGCAGAATATGCTGATCACACAGACAACCCTGTTAGAAGATTCAAAGAACTAAGAACTGACCATGAAATCTTCTCTCCTCTTCTTCCTGCAGGGTGCCCTGGCTGCATATCACAGCTCCTTTATTTCTCTCTCCTAACCCATCTCTGAGACTCATGCAATTTGCCCATCTTCCGATGCTCTGATATGCATATCTCTCAGACTTGCTTGTGTGCATGTTGGGTGTTGTTTGTTGAATTGTAAATGTTCAGCTCGTTGTTATTTCAAGGGGAGAGATCTAGAAAGATCTTGTTGGCCATGTTTCTAATGTGAGGAGGCTCCTTTTAAATTACCTAGAGAATATGTTAAGGGTGCGGTTCTGGGCAAAGATATGCTAACGGCCAACTTCTGATTCTGTAATCTGCTTGCTTGTTTGATGATTAACTAGGGTGTGGTTAATCTACTTGCTTGTTTGATGTTAACTAGAATGTGGCTAGGCTTTATAAACTGCCTCTTTTGGGATCTCTAGGCTGATCTCCTCGAATCCTGCATAGTAGAGAGTCAGTCACCGGCCGGCTAATAAAGGCTCATAATTCATCTCAATTGGCTCTGTGGGTCTTAGAATTGATCGTGCCACAACACACTAAATAATGATAGAACACACTTCTATCAAGTTTCTTTTTAGAGAGTAAGAATGATATCAGAATGCCCTTCAAAATGACCTTATCTCTTTGTGATAGGTAACCAACAATCTTTAACTACAAAACCAGTAGAAATTTTAAAAAACTGGGGAAAAAGTTGTTCTTTTTAAACTATTTAAATGAAATACTATCTTTATACAACTTTGTATGACAATGATATTTTCCAATTTCTGTTAGAGGTTCCTTGGTTTATGAGGAATGACACAGTTCCTGAAGAGTATATTCACTACACCTTTGCTTTGAGAATTCTTCATCTTTATTGATATATCTTTTACATTATCAGTGAAACTATCACATTCATTCCTCTCTTTAAAGGTCTAGACCATAAAAATTTAAATAATTTTGAGTATGGTAAATATAGCAAAATAACATTTAGGCAAGATTTTTTTTTTCACTGAAATTTAAACCCACAAAATGGAATATATCATTACAGATGTAAATTAGTGTGTGTGCGTGTGTGTGTGTGTGTGTGTGTGTGTACACACACACACACACAAACACAAATATATATATACACATTTACACAT
This sequence comes from Pteropus alecto, assembly GCF_000325575.1. Classification (NCBI taxonomy): domain Eukaryota; kingdom Metazoa; phylum Chordata; class Mammalia; order Chiroptera; family Pteropodidae; genus Pteropus; species Pteropus alecto. The sequence continues at coordinate 3,568,989 of NW_006439231.1, read as the reverse complement.
TTGCCTGTGGCTCTTTGTAAATTCTATTATTTTCCAAAGGTATTAATAATTATTCTAATAAAGTCATATTGTATCCCAAAAGAGAACAAATTGCATTTAAAATCAAGAACACATAGAATAACTTTTTGAATAACATAAAATAGGGTTATGCTATTCAGCTAGAATATGTAATATTATACATATCTAGAGTTTAAAAATTAAAACAAAACTCACCTGAATTATTCTTAGAAAATATTCACATAGTTTTAGGCAGAGTGTCACCTGGATTTATATAATTCTCAATTTTTCAGCTCAGTTTTGACAAGGTTTAATTTCTCTCTGAAACCTTGTGAGAAGATGGGAGTGAATAGAGGATGATATATAGAGACAGGAGTGTGAAGATCATCGAAGGAGAGACATCAAGATACAAGCAAGAATAATAACTATAAGTGGTAATGAATAAATGGATGGAGATAAAGAAAGATTAGTGGAGAAATTGTAGCTGAGGGCATTTCACTATTTATGGTATATCAAATGAGAAGAAGAGAATAAATGAATGTTATATGTTTCTGTGTGTGTTTGTGTATATGCATATATATATATATATATGATTTATAGTTTAATAGATATCTCTTTTTCATGAAAACCTTGTTCTTTCTTTTTTACAACTAATGTTGTAATTGTAGTTTCCTCCCCTTTCTATTTCCTCACCAATCTGATGGATGGTGACCAGGGAGAGTAATCTAAAATATGACATAACAAAGCAGAACTGAAAAATTATGAACCTAGAAGAACATAAGGTAGTCATTTTGCAGGACAAGAAGAGTCGCAATATAAAAGTTCCAAAATAAAATAAAAAATGTAAAGCTGATGGAAATCAGAAAGAGTAGGCAGACAAGAAATCAAGATCAGTCAGAACACCTAAGAGAACAAAGGCTAGAGATAAAAGTCATGTAGGGAGCATTCTCCCCTCAGGAAACCAGTCTTTGATAAGTTATATATTTTTTTTCTCATAAGATTAAAAATTCCTATTATAACTCCAGGGCCTGAGAATAAACAGCATCAAAATTTCATAATAAAAAAATAATTTGGTGTCAGAAAGTAAAGAATCTGTAAAAAACTAACAATTGTAGTTATATAGATATAACCATATGTATAATATATATATGATTATTATTATGTGGATATATGTATAAATTTGAATAAAGTATTCAATCCTACATGGGTTTGTTTGTTTGTTTACTTATTTATTTTAAGGCAAGGCAGCCCGTGGTTGACCTCACAGATTGCAAGGATCTTGTCAGTTTACAATCCCTTTTTTAAATTTTTTTAAAAATTTTTTTATGCGTACAGCACCTGGTCCTACCTGGTTTTAGAATATGTTAAATAGATAAAATATGAAGACAGTCAACATATAACTTTCTTTTTACCATTATATGTATAGTCACATATTGTTAGTGTTAGCAGCATTTTTTGATTTTCTTTTACTATTTGGTAAATATATTAAACATAATGTCCAATTTACTTCTTCTGCAAGAATTTGAAGCACATTTCAAATAATTCTGTTCCAAACTGAATATGTTTTCTGTTTCTATTAAAATTTCTAAATAGAGTTTCCTCCAAATATTTATAAATTTTAGATATATTGGCTATTTGGTTTTTGTTTTTATATTATATATAAATATATAATATATATATTTATGAGAAATTTATATTATATATAAAACCATATCTGTTGGGAGCTGAGCGAACCTGGCGAGCTCTGAGATAAGTGGCACTAAACTATTTTAAGCACTCACTATTTTCCAAGAAGGGAGTTTGATTGTGGAGCAGAGAGTTCTGAGTTGTAAGAACTTCATTGTTTTGCAGGATGAGTAATTTGGCTGACCTTGGGTCTTGACTGCTGTTTTCTCATTGCAATGCTATAAGTAGTGTGTTCTAAATAAACTCGGGGCTGCAGTATTTACTGTACACCCTCCTGACTCTATCTCTTGTCTCTGTCTTTTCTTTAATCCTCACTCCCCCTCTCAGGTGCTGTTCATCTCAGCCGGCTGGCTCCGGCAATATATATATATATTTATGAGACTATCTTTTGAAGGCTAATGGGAATGACTTTTACCTTTATTTAATTAGCCATTACGTATAGCATAGTCATATGTACATAAAGTATTCAATAAATATCCTATATTCTTTCCTGTAAGAAAATAATGAAAATAATAAAACAACTCTACCTGTATTATTCTAAAGTGTTATTAAATGGTTTAATGTTTTAGTTTGTGAGCTTTAAGAATATTTTTCACAGCACAGTCAACTTAATTTGTGAAACAAGGAAATAAAATCTTACTTCTTAAAAAAAATCTTTTCAGAAAAGAAACATTGTTCAACTAAATCCAAAGGATTGAAAATTCTCCCTAGCAAAATCCATAAACTGTACAACACCAAGAATAAACTCTAATATAAATGATGGACCTTTGGGTAATAATAATGTGTCAGTGTAGATTCATGGGTTGTAACAAATGTACCACTTTGATGTAGAATGTTAATGGTGGGGGAGACTGTGCATGTGTGCGGATAGGGGGTAAATGGGGACTTTGTATTTTCTGCCCAACTTTGTTATGAATCTAAAATTGCTCTAAAAGAAAAAGCTATTTAAAAAACACTCCCTAGTAATTACAAACATTTTTAGTATGTTTAAGTTACAAGTAAAATTTATTTAAGAAGTTGTAAAATAAAAATCTAATTTGAACGAACTTTATATAAATATCCCCAAGTAAATAATAATAGATCTCTTAATAATATATAATTATATATAATAACATGTGATGTAATAATACAACAATATATTCATCTATTAATAAAATTTAAAAAAACATAGTTTTAATGTATTATGTAAAGAATTCTTATGTGGAAACAATTTGACAAATATAAATATGTGGAGTAAAAACTTTGCTTAGTATTTCCTTAAAGAAATACATTGTGTTAATTAATGCATTTTTATATACAGGAAGTGTCCTATTAGAATCAAGAATGTTCACATATGAACGAGGAAACAGTTTTGTGATAAAACAAAAGAATTTTGAGGGTTAAAGCATCAATTCAAGAGTAAGACAGAAGAAGGTTCGTAGTCAAGAAGTATTTAACAAAATATTATTTGACTTTCAGATTGAAATATAATTTTCACACACTCATCATAATATTGAACTTATTCTTACAGATAAATCTGAAATCTGAATAAATTTGATAAAAATAAGACTAATATAAATTTTAAAATATAAATGTGACTTACATGCTTTGTGAAATTTTTGCTTAACATCATGAATAGTAGATGTTTGCATCACCTGAAAAGGAAAATAAAATAGAATTATAAAGAAAGTGTTCATCTGTTTCCTAAATATTTATTTAAGAAAACATAATTTTATGTAGTCAAAGTGTAAAATTATTACAAAATAGCCTCTTTGTTTTATTCGGCTTTTTAGTTACTACTGCTTTGATAACTTGAAACATTGCATCAATATACCTTTTCTGAACATTTGTATATAGTAATAATGGTGTTATTATATGAGTTCATCCTAGTATAATAATATATAACTTTAAAATATATTTTTGAATTTTTTCTGTTCATAATATTCAATTTCTATTTTAAAATGAGTAAGATTGTCAATTAAAAGTGTGAGTAAATGCACAAGATAGATAGATAGGTAAAGACTACATAACAGATGAGCCTGAGGATATGCAATTGATTTATATAGACAAAGAGGGACATGATTACTTCAGAATATAATGAGAAAAAACAATCCTACCTAAGCCACCTAATTAGTTATGTTACTAAAACTCCCATCCGAAATTACTATTGGTCCATCAAAATTCATGTTAAATATATTATTTGGATTCATTAAGTGCATAGTAGTTTGACCAATCATTTGGTCCTAATCTACTAAAATGAACTCTTTATAATAGAAAAATGAAAAAATAATATTTCTTCATCTAAATTGGAAAATTCATGAGGATAAGAGTTCTGTCCAAACCCCTCAAGCCATCATAATATTTTTTTACTTTCTGACTTTGTTCATATCAAAAGAACTTTCTCTGATCATAGAAGAAAAATATATATTTTTTCTTTCTCTAAACATGTAAGGAATACTTTGTACATGACTTTATTTATTTATTATTTTATTTTGTTACACTAAGTTATGCTCATGGCTCTTTTAGAAGGTGAATGAAAAATATATGCATAAAGGGATAATACTAATACCCAGACAGTTCTTATTAACTATATTACATATATATTTTATTATGTACTAAAAGTATAGCAATGAATACATTTATTTTACCATTTTACACTTTCTGTTTAATAGAACTATAACCAAGGATGTGCTATACCAGTCAGAAAAAAATTTTTTTTGATGTCTTCTATACATATGGCTTAATAAATAAGAAAGTTATAAGATTTAATCATTGAAGAATGATATTAATTTTCATTTCTGTTATGCTATAAATAAAAAAATACCATAAAGAATTTTGAGTATAACATTTTTAAATATTTTATAGCATCATACTTCTCTCAAATATGTAAGGAAATATTTGTAAAACAGTTTTTAGAAAGGACGAAATACATATATATTCATATTTAAACATATATTTTATCTTAATTTTGATTATTCTACTTCAATATTTAAAGTTATTTGTGAAAACTGGAGTGTTCATTGTTTTATTTCCCTGTTAATCACAAAACACTCTTCTAATATGTTGCTTCCTTTAACAGGGATACGTAAAATCCACGTGCAGTTCTCTAGAATAACACATATTTGTCCATCAGTCATTTCAAGGACCATCTAATTTCAAAAACCAAATAATTTTCAAAATCAATAATTTCTCTATTAAGGTTTGCTGTGTGTCAGCTGTCACTTTATGAGGGCATATTATTGTCTGTTTACTCGCTAGTTGTTCAATCTACAAGGTCCTTGAGGACAATGACCTAGCGTTAATGTAGTCTGTCTTTCAATATGTTGGACGCCATATAACATATATAAAGTTTAAAGTAACTTATTAAAGTGAAAAATAAAGCTGTGAATGTAAAGTCATATGAAAACAGATAGAAGTTTCTTGATTTGATATGAAAAGTCTTTTGTGAGTAATATGAAAAGTCTTTTACAAATTTGATTTTGAACCAAATCTTTTATTTTAATTTTTATTTTATTTTTAAATTTTTTAAAATTACATTTGACTTTCACATGTTAGAAAAGTGCTAGTTACATTTGACTTTCACATGTTAGAAAAGTGCTAATTTTGAATAAATCATTGAGGACTGCTTTTTCAGGAGCAATTTTAGTCAAATATAGCAAAAAAATAAATAAATAAGTAACCACTAAATGATTTAGACAATATTGCTCAATTAGCTGCAGCCTATGCTTGATCAACTCTTTTGGGCCTTTAGTTGTATTCAGAGCACAAAGAGAGGAAAAGATGATAATTAACAGCATGTAAAACTTTCTGATTACTAAATTGATGTCTCAGTAGCTTCATCAAGAAGTTTATTCATAATAGTTTTTACTTTTTATCCAGTTTTATAACCACTTAAACAGGACAAACTATTATCACAAAAATTAATCCTTTTTCTATATCACAATTAATTGTGCAGATGAGAGAAATAAATATCTTCTACATCTGAAATCCTGAAATTTTCATTAATGTTTCTTTCTCCTCAGAGAAAATAAATCTTAAAATATTAAGAGGACAAGGTAAATGATTGTTAGTTGAACCAAAAATTTACTTCTAAATCCTAATTGATCATAGTTGAGGTTTGGGTCAGTATTATTTTATCGAAGATTTATGTTGATGGACTTAGAAAAACTTTTACATTCAAGTGATTAATCTAGAATCTGCTTGAATTTGACCCATACAAAGGTACTGTAATATTTCACACATGCAACAAAATATTTTTTGTATTATTACTACTTTTAAAACTATATTTTAGCCACTTTCTCAAGGACTCCCTAAAATGAACAGATGTCTCCAAGAATACAGTTTATCCTGCTTAGAGAAATGAAAATTAAATGGTAAGGACAAACAACAATCACTAGAAATTCATTTGACAGAGAAAATGCAAGGTGCAATCCAAAAATTGTCAGTAAACATTGTGAAGAAAAGAAATGTTTTACTGGAGAGAAACAGAATAGAAACTAAATAGGATAGAAATAATTAACTATACATATGTGAAAACACACACACACAGACACACACATGAACAAAATATTCAGTGCACAATTTCTAAGTGGAAAGAGCATTTTTTTCTGTTTTTAGAGACACAAGAAAGCGAACTAAACCAGCCTAGAGAATCATATCTTAGATTGATTAATTCAAGAAAGTGGGAAAAATACATCTGAGAATTTTCATTAGAATATGTTGCATTAGAAAATAGAATATAAAGTTGCAGATATTTTACTCAGAATAGGAGAAAGTTTCCTGAGTAAGGAAATAATACTTTACTAGTAAGTAATCTTTAAATTGTACATAAAATATAAATAAGCCATTTATATACATTATTTTTATAAATTCGGAATATTTATACTATTTTATAGAATATCAAGAATTTTCACTGTGAATAAAATTGACACTACACTATGAATGTGAAAAAAATCAGTATTAATAAAGTTTAAATATCTTAAATTTAACTGGATTTTGTTCACTATTTAAGCAATAGAAAAATTGTATCATATCGATTTTATTTCTTTATATACCATAATGAATTATTTTAAATTAATTCTTTGTTATGTTCAAAATTATATATATAAAAACACATATTTCAGACATTTTGTATCATAACAAATGTTTACTTGTAGCAATGGCACATTTGGTTATTATTTTTTCAATTCAAAAATAAAATAAGCATTAATATATAAATTAATTCCTTTAAAATATTCACCATAGAACATTTTAAAAATATATTCATTATTTTTTTTTAATTAAATTTATTATGAAAAGATGCTCAACTTTACTAGCTATTAGGGAACTGCAAATCAAAATCACAATGAGATACCATCTCACACCAGTTAGAATGGTTATTACCAACAGGACAAGTAATAACAAGTGTTAGGTTATTGAAAAAAAAGGAACCCTTATACACTGCTGATAGGAATACAAATTTATACAGCCACTATATGGAAAGCAAGATGGAGTGTCCTTAAAAAATTAAGAATAAAATTACCATATGACCCAGCAATTACTCTTTTGGATATTTATCCCCAAAACTTGAAAATATTTATCTGTAAAGATATATGCATCCTGATGTTTACTGCAGCATTATTCACAATGGCCAAGACACGGAAACAAACAAAGTGCCTTTTGATAGATGATTGAATAACATGTAGTACAATAATGGGCTTTTATATAAATACTTTTGTTTCCAGTAAATTATGTGTGTTTTATTTAGGAGTAGAGAAAGGACGTGATTGATTTTGTAATAAACGCACATACATATGAAATTATAACATATTGAAAATATTTTTTAAATTATTGGAAATTAAAGTTTGATTTCTAACAAAATACAAAAAAAGAAATGTTTTATAAATTAGAAAATACAGATTTTGAGAAAGCAAAATTTTTAATGGTAAATACTCTTTCTGAAATATTTTTACAATTCAGATTAAGACTGGATAAGATCATAAAGACCACAGAATGTAAAGTATATTTTTTTAAGAATAAAATAAAGCCAAGTGGAATTAACATTTGTGATTACTTTTTGCATGACTTTGATTATAATTTCCTATTGCAAATCTGTGACACAAAGAAAAGAATCCGTGCAGTCAGGAAAGTTTACATGTAATGTGGTATTACTGAAATAAGTTATGAAGCCTAAGCCATATTTAAATGAAATAGTCTGTTTTTACACCATTTCAAATAAAAGAGTATTACCTCTGAGAAAAACATAATAATCAAATGGTAGTCATTTTCTTTTCCAAATAGTCACAGGTATTATTATGAAAATTATTATATTATTATATGCTTCTAAATGAAGAAAGTAAGTGGATAAGACTATTACCCATTGATTAATCATTTAGCTTCATGATCACAGGGGAAAAAAGATTAAATGTATGTGTGCATACTCTAAGTTAATTTATAATTATTTTGTTGAAAAAAGTGATATTTTCTTAAATATAATAATTCTACATTAATGAAGTTCATTAAAACTTAAAAGCAGATGAAACTGGAGGGAGAAAATATCTATGTGATATATTTTAAACCTATTTGAATTTCCTTAATTATAATCAGTAAATTTTTCAGGGTTCATATTAAGAGATATAATTGCATAGTGATGACCAGGACAAAAAAGGCTTTTTTAGAATAAGTAAAGATTTATAAGTTTGTTGAAAAGTTGATTAAAATATAATTTGTTTCTATTTATTGATTTACAGTGACAATGACAGGGACATTTGCTACATCACTTTGTCTTCAATTGTAAAAAGAAAAGACAATATTTATACATACCTTCAATTAGTATTGTCATGAAATATATTTTGAATAAAAACTCAAATATAGTGAAAATAATAGGTGATAAATAATAATAATAATAGTAGGATTTGAGAGGAATAGTAAAGTAATTGTGGTGTGACAGTATTGTCTATAAATCTGTTTTGTGTATATGTATGTATATAGACTATTATGAGTAATTAATGTACCTTATTTTATCCTATCCTATACTACTGTGGCGATTGCAAACTAGTCACAGTATTTTGCAGATTCTCTCATCAAGAGGTAATATTTTTTTTTCCCTAGACCTTAAATTTAGGCTAGCCTTTTGATTTGCTTTAATCAAAAACGTGTTGAAAGTGCAGCTGTGCAAGTTACAAATCTGAGTCCATAGGCTATGTATTTCTACTCTTCTGATAACACCCTTGATCAATAAGTGTAAGGGAGCCTGAGATAGCGTCCCAAGTGATAACGGGCCCATGGATCTGTTGGCTCTGTTCCTCCAACTAATTCCCCAATCAGAGTCACCCAGCAACTTGCCAGCTGGCTGCAAGTACTTGAGTGAGCCCAGAATAAAGAGATAAATAAATGGTTTTTGTTTTAACCTAGTAAGTTTTTGAGTAGTTTGCTATCAAACAGAAAAGTACTATTAAAAATATTAATCATTTGTAGGAGAAAAGGGAAAGAAATACATCATAGTCATGTGCCCTATAGTTTTGTTTCGATCAATGACAAACCACGTATAGATGGTAGTCCCATAACATAATAGAGTTAAAAAAATTCCTATCGTCTAGTAACATAGTATCTTCCTAACATCATGGTGTAAGAAATTCATGTGTTTGTTGTGATGCTGGCATAAACAAACCTATTATGCTGCCAATGGTATAAAATATGGCATATATAATTATGTGTAATATGTAATACTTGATAATAAACAACTATGTTACTGGTATATGTATCTACTATACTGTACTATACTTTTATCATTATTTTAGAGTGTACTCTTTCTACTTATAAATAAAAAAAAAAAATTGCCATAAAACAATGTGTCTTGTTATGCCAGCAGCAGTGTCATACATCTCATGTTTACCTAGTCTCTTGATCAAAACATTTCTTCTTGTGCTTGACTTAATCTCACGTTGTTTGGTTCAGTGTTGTACTATACAGTCTTTTACCCTAAGAACAATAAGTTATACAAGATAGCTCAGGTGTGTGGTAGGCTATATCATCAAGTTTTTTAAGTATGCTCTATGATGTTCACACAACGATGAAATCGCCTAATGACACATTTCTCGGAAGATATCCCTCTCGTTAAGTAGCACTTGACTGTAACTCAATCATTTCATTGTATAAATTAAACACAAGTTTAAGAGGGTAATTATTAATTTTTTAAAATTTACAACAAGTTTTTAAACCACTTGAGAGGTTAACTCGTATATAATTAATTTGTTTACCCTTTCTTCTACTGATATGTTTTAAGAAATATGTTGATTAACTTTAAAAAAATTCAACTCATTTCATATTTTATATATAATAATGAAACTAACATGGTACCACTATGAAATATGTCATGTTTTTAGTTTTATAATAACTCTGAAATTATTTGTGATTCACAAATATAGTTATTTAACATTAGTATTCAAGATATTTAATACTTGCTTTTGTAAAATGTATAGTGCGATTAAATTGAATTTCAGCAAACATACACACATACAAAAAAATTATTATGCATAAAATTTTTAAGTATGTGGTTTATTCCCCTGGTGATTCAAGGAAATTAAAGATCTGTAGCCAAACAGATTATTTGGCTAGAAATAATCTAGGAAGTAATGATGGCTGATATTGGACTTAGTTCTTTGGCTTACTTTGGACGATAGAATGTGGGCAGAAGAAGCAGTATGTCCATTTCAAGCCTTAGGCTTCTAAAGGCTTTATGAGTTTTCACATATTCATCTGGGACCTACTGACTTCTGCCATAAGTATGTGTTCTGGAAGCTACTGGTTCTTATTTCTTGAACTTGTCTCTGCTCTCGCTTGCTACAAGTCTGACTTATCTTTCTGGCTTAGAACTAGGCAGCTAAGAGTGTTCCAACTAAACAAGTTAAGTTAATAGAATTAGAATAAAAAATTGAGGCTCTGTATATGATTAAAGTGAATGACTTTAGCACATAAATTTTGAAGTAAACATCTTTGGTGCAGAGTCTTTGTTTACTCTGGTACATTTATAGTGTTCAAAACATGTGTTATTCTTCCTTGGGTGGATCTCCCAGAGGGAATATATTCTATCTCCACCGTGTTAAACTTGGGCTTGGTCATGTGACTTGATTAACCAGTGAAATGTGAGAGGAAGCAACATGTTTAACATCCAAGCAGAAGCATTTAGAGGTCAACCATCTGTTATGAAATGAATATTCGTATCTTTGGAAATTCATATTTTGAAATCCTACCTCACAATGTGATAGTATTAGGAGGTAGGGGTCTTGGGAAAGTAATTAATTCAAGAAGGTAGAGCTCTTATGATAGAATTCGTGTCATTATAAAAAAGACTCTAGAAAACTATTTAGCCTGCTAGATACAAGGAGAAAATGGCCATTTGCAACCCGGTAGAAGGTTCTCTCCAGGATCTCACCATGCTCGCACCCTGAATTTGTACTTCCAGCCTCAAGAACTTTGAGAAA
>NW_006439231.1:3482077-3557854 GCF_000325575.1 Pteropus alecto | reverse complement strand
GTGTATAAGCCACCCAGTCTATGATGGTTTATTACAGTAGCCCAGACTGATGAAGTTACCACCTCTCTGTTCACTCTACTTGGAAATCTACAATAACAATGACAAGAACTGCTTCATCTATCTGATTTCATAATAAAGACAGCTCAGAGCAGAACCATTGCTTATCTACTGGATATATTGTATGAGTGTTAATTAAGCCTTCGTTATTGTACATAATCAATTAAAATCATTATTTAGTCTAACCTGAAGAGTACTGTTATTTACTAAATATTGTCTATATTAAAAAAATGAAAAGATTTGTTTTTAGATAACTGGATTAAATTTATTGATGTGAAGGTTCTCATATTCTACACCCTTGATAGATATAGATTTAAAATGACTTCCAAAATGTCAGAGATTGCTTCAAATTTTGAAATGATGCCCATACATTTTTTTACCTACTTCAAGATTTATGTTATATATATTTATATAATTTAATGTGAAGAATATAAAATGAGTTTCAAAAAAATGGGGGAAAAGCCAACTTCAGAGAGTGTATATTATTAATGAATTGTTTAATATCAAATGACAGACAGAGATGCTACAATTATTTCTGCACCATTAGCTCACGGGTTACATAAATGCTACTACATAGTGCTAGCCACTGAAAATGATTGCATTACTTTTCAAATTATACCGTGTCTATTGCATGTTCATGGAAGAATTCATCCTCAACAATTGAACAAATTCAGAGTATTTTTTTCATTTTAGAGAACAATGAAATTTTATTATTTAATGTGTCTGAAATTCTGAAAAATGTTTGATAGTTAAATGAGCCATGAAGCTTCAACAACTACATTACATTACTTTTATGATCCTGTGTGAAAAGTAAGTCATTATTTATCTAGAAAGCTGATCTCATTCCTTCCCATGATTTTGAATGCTATATATTTTCATACTCTCTGACGTCTATCTCCAGCATCAACTGGTTTTCATAGCTACAAACTTACTTATAAAACCTGATCTTGAACATATCTGCATGGATGTCTCACAATAATTACAAATTGAAACTACCAGAACTAAATACTATATGTTAAGCTAATAACTGCTTCTACTCTTAATGACACCAATATTCAAACAGTTTTTTAAACCAGAATCTTGATGACCCAACTTAATTGTCCGAGAAATCTGAGAGTTCTTTTGATTCAACCTTGCATATTTAGAATTAGCCCACTTCTGCTGTTTATTTTATTGATTATTACCTGCCAGAAATCCTAGTATATGCTAGACAATCATTAAACATTTGTTGAAGAGATAAATATCCAGTGGATAGATTGAGTACCTAATATAGTCAATTAACTTAATTATCTTAAATAAATAAAAGATTTTATAAATCTGCCTTACAGGATTTTTTTGTGTGTTTGTTAAATAATTTGATTTTTTTTTTAATTTTTAGCTTTATGGAAGTATAATTAACAAAATGATAAGATATTTAAAGTATAAAACATGATAATTTGATATTCATATACATTATGAAAGAATTCCTCCCATTCGCACTCAACATTTCTCACATATGCCTTTTTTATTTGTTTTTGGTGAGAACATTTAAATTCCAATTAGCAAATTTCAGTTATACAATATTTTATCAATACAGCGTTATCACCTGTCGTCAGCATGTTATATACTACATTTTCTGAACTTATACATACACTAGAAATGTGTACCCTTTGCAAACTCTCCTTATTTTCCCTACCCCCCAGGCCCTGGCAACCACTTTTCTACTTTCTGTTTCTTTGATTGGACTTTTTTTTTTTTTTTTAATTCCATGTATAAGTAATACTATGCAGTATTTCTCTTTCTCTGTCTAGCTTATTTCACTTAGCATAATGTCCTCCATTTTGTTGCAAATGACAAATTTTCCTTCTTTTTTATGAATGAATAATGTTCCATCATATATGTACATCACATTTTCTTTATCTGTTCATCTATTGATAGATACTTAAGTTGTTTCCGTATCTTGTATGTTATGAATAATGCTACTATGAATGCAGGAGTATAGATATCTCTTTGAAATAATGATTTTGCTTTCTTTGTATATATGTTCACAAGTGGGATAGCTGGATTATATGGACTTCTATATTTAATTTCTTGAGGAACCACCATACTGTTTCCGTTCTCAGCAACAGAGTAAGTACAAGAGTTTCCTTTTCTTTATATCCCTGTCAGCATTGTTATCCCTTGTCTTTTTGATAATAGCCATCCTAACAGGTGTAAGGTGACATCTCATTGCAGTTTGGAGTTGCATTTTCCTGATGATTAATGGTGCTGAGCACTTTTTTATGTACCTGAAGTTAATTTATATGTCTTTGGAAAAAAAATATCTATTTAGGTTCTTTGTGCATTTTTAAATTGGGTTATTTGGTTGGTTTTTTTGTTCGTTTATTTGTTTGTTTGTTTTTTTGCTATTGAGTTAGTTGTATTTTTTTTGCTATTGAGTTAGTTACTATTCTTATATATATTTGGCTAGTAATCTCTTTTCAGATATTTAATTTGCCAATATTTTCATCTATTTCATAGATTACCTTTTCATTTTGTTGATGCTTTACTTTGCAATGAAGAAGCATTTTAGTTAGATGTAGCCCTGCCTTACAGTTTTAAATGAATAACATTGATATGTATATAAAAGTTTAATAGGAAAAATTTGACAATAATATAGGAAACTGCTATTTATTCTCTCTCTTTGTTATCTTTTTCTAATGCTAGAACTATCTTTAATAATGAACCAACAAAATCATGGATGTTACCTAATTCAAGTTTCATGGAATGTACCTGTCAGAATAATCTAGTTTGGGCCACAAATCTCAGAGATTTAAACAACATATGCTGATTTTTTTTATGCACTATATGTATCTCAGATTGGCTGGTAGATCTACTCTGCATTTTCCTCACTCAAGGCTCTATAACAAAAAGACTGTCATCATATGGAATATAGCTTGTTTTCAAGGCAGAAGTTTTTTTTTTTTTTTTTTTTAACAAAGGTGGTAAGATTAGATTAAGTTCTTAAAGCTTCCCTCAGGAAATAAATATGTGCCTTTTACCCATATTTCAAAGCACAAAACAAGTTACATCAGACAGTAGGAACTGCATTGTTTCTGTGCGAGAACCAGCAAACATTTTTGGAGACTCTGACTTTATGATCCTTAAAATCATTACTGGTTCCCCAAACACTTGTGGGTAGGAAGTGGGCTCTAGGAGAGCAGACTTGTCTTTTAGTTCATAGGTCTCTAGGTTAGATAGGTATGTGATACCTCATATCATTTAGACACCTTGCACTTTGAGATTAATATAGTGACTAAAAGAAAATTTGTACTGCTTCCATGAAGATATGGTATGTGTATTCTGAAAATGTAAAGGATAGACAACCAAATATTTGATGATCAGAAGGGTGGATGTAGTCATAACTGTGCCTTGCTGCTCATAAAATATATTTTAGATGGTATATCATAAATCTTAACATAAACTTGATCATTGTTAATAAAATACAAATCAATCATTACCTAAAGTATCCGAGCTAAATTAATATGATATGATAAATATGTATGAGAATTTGTCATTTTGTTAAAAAATACTATAGAGCAGTAACTTCACTATGTGTCAGGCTCACAAGAGTGAGGAAACACACACACACACACATACACACACATACACAGAGTCTTACTCTGTTTTAACATAATAACCAGCACACGTATAGTGTTTTCTATGTACCAGTACCAGATATTCTTATTAGTGGATAAATAACACTAATATTTACCAGAATCTACCCTTCTGATCATCAAATATTTGGTTGTCTATCCTTTACATTTTCAGAATACACATACCATATCTTCATGGAAGCAGTACAAATTTTCTTTTAGTCACTATATTAATCTCAAAGTGCAAGGTGTCTAAATAATATGAGGTATCACATACCTATCTAATCTAGAGACCTATGAACTAAAAGACAAGTCTGCTCTCCTAGAGCCCACTTCCTACCCACAAGTGTTTGGGGAACCAGTAATGATTTTAAGGATCATAAAGTCAGAGTCTCCAAAAATGTTCAAATTTTTTTATTATCAATAATATTCTAGAAAACTGTAAAACCAAGTATTATCTCATTTATTTTCTGCATCTTAAGAATATGTTGTGCATGTTATTTTACTCTCTTGATTGATATAAATATATAGATAAAATTTTACATATAATGTATATTTCAAACATTACATATGTATATATATTATATGTGTGTATGTTACACATATATAACACATGTGTATGTATATATGTTACATATATGTATCCTATATATATTACATATATAGAATGTGTGTGTGTATACTGTAGTCAGAAAATTCAGTTTCCTTCAGTATGGTAGGATAGAATACAAAATTTAATTCATTTTCTGTCCTTTACACAAGGTGTATGCTTTGCATCCTTGACTAAAACATTAGTTTCCTGGGTACATGACAGAAATAAAAATAGCTCATCAAATGTTAAGTAAAAATAAGATAAACTGTTTTGTTACATAAATTATAAAGTCACCTCCATCACCAACATGACCTACTACATATAGTGTACATAAAATCATAATCACAAACAATAATAAAAATCCTTTCCCTATTGGATAATGCAGGCAGCTTAGCCTCTGCTCCTCATGGTCCTGAAGTGGTAAACAATCAGGCATTGTATCAGCATCATTGTACTCGTTGTGCAGATAGCATTTTTAAAAATAACTTTTATCTGTCTTTTTCAAAAGTAGAAATATTGATCTTCAATACTTGTATAGGACACAGGCTTCTAGAGAGCATTCATCTCACAGACTTAAATGTAAAAAGGTAGTTTCAGTTAAGACAATTTTAAGTGTAAAAGTATATTATTAGTAAATATAGCAAGAAACAGCAATAAAAAGTATGATACATATAAGGAGTTCTACCTCTGCTCTCTGAACATAAAGTGTACTAATATAACTACAAAGACATAAAGAAACTGAATGTTATTGAACCCTATAAGTTAGGTCAGTTTCAATGCTATATATTATTTTCTATTACTTTGATATAGATTATTTTTTTATCACTGAAGTAAATTTGCTAGGTAGTTTTGTTTTAAAATTAAATGATTTGTCTCAGTTTTGTTTTAAGTTGTTTATGTGATAGATAAATACTATTCAAGATAATTAAGAATAATGCTAGTAGTCATAACTGTGCCTTGCTGCTCATAAAATATATTTTAGATGGTATATCATAAATCTTAACATAAACTTGATCATTGTTAATAAAATACAAATCAATCATTACCTAAAGTATCCGAGCTAAATTAATATGATATGATAAATATGTATGAGAATTTGTCATTTTGTTAAAAAATACTATAGAGCAGTAACTTCACTATGTGTCAGGCTCACAAGAGTGAGGAAACACACACACACACACATACACACACATACACAGAGTCTTACTCTGTTTTAACATAATAACCAGCACACGTATAGTGTTTTCTATGTACCAGTACCAGATATTCTTTTAAGCAGTTAACTCATTTAAAACTTCTAACAACCCAAAGAGTTAGGTACTATTATTATCCCAGTCAGCAGTGCAGAAACTGATGTGCTTAAATGTTATGAGGCCTTGGCCCTGTCACACAGCCAATAAGCAGCAAAGCTGGATTCAACACAGGCAATCTTGTACCTAAATCCACTTTCTAAAACACTCTGGCACAATGGTACACAATGAACTAACATTCTAGAAGAATGAGACAGACAACTAAGTAATATATATGTAATATATCTGACAGGGATAAGTTCTAAAAAGAACATTATGCAGATATCCTGAAGAAGATTCTTTTAGACAGAGGAATCATCAAGTGCAGAGACTGTGAAGGATCACATTAAGAGTGAGGAATGGCAAACAGGCTGGTGTGTTTGGTGCAGAGGAGACAGGGAAAGTGTGATTAAAGATATTATCAGTGAGATGAAAGTGCAGAGATAATGCATAACCTTTAAGAGTATAGGAGAATAGACTGGATTTTCTTCTGAGTGAAATATGTAGCTACTGGAGGTTTTCATCAGAGTGACATAACAGATTTTAAAAGAATTAATCTGAGAATTAAACTGATTCTAGGTGACAATAAAATGATAATGCAATAACAAAACCATTTCAGCTGTAATAACAAATTCCAAATTCTGTTTTACCTGGCGATATTGTGGAACCTACGTGGTCTGTAACTGCACCTGCTAGAAATGATAGTATATGTATTGTGTTTTGCTGTATACACTGTGGGTGATCAGTGAAGACACATGTAGATCAGTCTATATGTTAGAGGTGATGTTTATTTAAAGTAGGATGCTAACAGTTCAGTGAGGAGATATATTGTGTATAAAATAAAATGATTTATTGATTGATTGGATGTGGTATAAACAGGGAGAGATTCTAAAGAGTCAGCAGTTTGATAAACTAAGATGAGACTTCTTTTATAAGCTCATTGAAGAAATAGCTCCTTAGGTGAATTCTCAACTGAAGAGGACACTTTGATCATTTTGCAATCGCTTGCTGAATGCTGCCCTCTTCAACTTCTGAAATTAATAACCATGAGGCAACAGCATGGGCAGCTCTGAAAAAAAATTGTCCGTTCCATTACATATGCATTATGTATTCTGGAATTACACACATTGGCCTCTCCTTTTAGAATTGATTAGATGATGAGTGGTGTGAGTAATTAAAAGTGACATAATCAGGTACAGTGGAAACGATGTCTGTGTGCAGAAGCAAAGCTAAACGTTGAGTCTAGATTTTTTTTTTTTTTTTAATTATAGCACAGTATAACCTCCAAAAAAGTTAGCTTGAAAATTAGGTACATTAGCCAAATTGTATTTACATACTTAAATTATGATATACATGTACCTTTAAGTTATAGAGGTTCTATTAGCAATAAAGGCCTAAGAAGACAGTATGTCTATACAATGCCAGAGTGCTGATGAAAAAGTAAGAGCAAATTTATAAATTAGTAAATTTATAAATTTATTTTTTATAATTATAAAAAAACTGATTTTTTTCTTCCCATTTTGAAATGAACTAGATATCATTTTAAAAATCAACAGCTATTCTTGCTGTTTATGTTCTTACCATGTCAAGAGTTAAAAAAATCTACATAAAAATAGCTCTATGATAAAAGTGGTTTCTCAGGAATTTTAGTGATAGCTTTTTGATATTTTCCTATCCATAAAAAAAAAAAGAAATGTATCATCTGAAAGACTGCCTCTGGATTCTGTTTTAAAGTCCCGATTAAATTAAGTTTGGATTATAACAGTCTTATAAATGAAGTTTATGAGAGACAGATAATAAATCTATATTCAATGACACACAGACCAGTATAGATAAATAAAGGACTCCATTAGACAGCCAGTAATTAATCAAATGTTGTGCTAAAAGAAATTACTAATTATATTACACTTTGATTTTAAAAAATCAAATAACCAATAATTGCAAAGTTAGAAATATCTAAACATAAGGTAATATAAAATGTTTATTTTGGAGGCAGTTAAAAGTGTGGACTGAGAAAACAAACTACAATAATGAAAAAGGACAGGTAATAATTAATGCACTCTTTACAAAATGATGTTAGAATGATGAGTTTATAAGAAAGCAGAGGTACAGCATTCCTTGAATGAAGAGAAAGATCAATTCTCAAATAAAATATTTTTTTATCTAGATGTACTAGGAAGTTCAGAATAAACCTGTCTAAAAGAGAATGAACTTCTCATAAGAAAAGAAATGACTGTGGCATTCATAGGCTTTATGTGGTGACAGACTGGTGGGCTCAGGTTACTCAGTTTAATCTCAGTAGATCAACAGGGATTGGAAATTATTTGATGACTGTCAGTTTAAAGATCCACTAGTTAAATATAATATGCTAATGATAGGGAGCCTGACAAATTTTCACACTGGAACTCTTAAGTGGTTAAAGAATTCATCTTCACCTTCCTTCTTAAATTCTGCAGAACTGTCTCTATAGCAGTATGCCTTCAGTTAAAGCCTGGAAGACCAAGGATGCAAGGCATTTAGAGGAGATTATTTCCACTTTAAGAGATTACCCTTTATTGTTAGAGCTATTCCCATGATGATCCTGCGTTCTGGGACTGTTTATAACTGGAAGAGATTTCTAAAGCCACTCTCAATTTCTTCAGTAGAAAAGAAAATGATTCATCTGGAGTATCAGCACTTTATTCATACTTCTATTTTAGCTTGTGTTATATCTTGTGTTGGACTATTTACATGTCATTCTCTATCACAAAACTATGAATATCTAAAGAGAAAGGAATGCATTTGATTTGGTTTGGTTGTTTGGTTTGGTTTGGTTTGGTTTGGTTTGATTTGATTGCCTTGTTGCTGTTCCCAGGGTCTATTACAGTGCCTACCAACTAGAAGATTGGTAATCTTTAATGAATAAACAAACAAATAAACAAACAAACAAAAACAGAAAAGAAGAAAAGGAGAAGAGAGAGATAAAGGAGGTTGTTCTAGAATTCTGTCCCTACAAGATATTCTTGTAGGTAGTACTTAATCTTGATCAATTGAAAGCTTTTTAAGTGTAATAGCTTCAAGCAATGGTTTCCAATAAACCTTTAAGCTCTTATTATGTAGCCATGCAAACAGTATAATTTTCACAGCAAAAAGTAAGATGCAATTTAATATACATAAATCTAAGATCACCAATATTTATGCTTAATTTAGGGCTGTGTTGAGCTTAGATGCTGCTGTTAAACAAATTCTAGCAAAAATATAAATGTCATTATTCTTATGCTTGTAATAATGCAAACTTAAGGTCTCAGGGACCACAGATTTGTGACCAGAAACAAGGTCTGAGGATATTAACAATTTTAATGTAATACAAATATTAATATCCACTTGCTACAATATTGCCCCTTCAGGCCTCTCACTCCGAAGTCTTTAGATAATTAAAAATATAGAGTAATAAAATTTTTATTTCTTAATGTTGCCTTATATTATTACTCATTTGTTAAATTCTAATTTTATGAAGAATAGTTCCAAGAAGGTTGTCACTAGAAAACTTTGAGCACTAAGATGAAAGAAACATTTAAAAAGTGCGTTATATTTAAGTATACCTAAGATCACAGCAACAAGTTAGGTAATTATTTTGATGGTTATTTGTTAGGCCACCAGTAATATGTACCAAAAAAACACCAGTACAATGTTAATCTGAACAAGATACATGCCTAATATATAATTTTCCTTTATTTTTTTAAAAGAAACATAATAAGGTCAGAACAAAATTATTTCCCAGAAATACATTATGTAAATACAGTTTTTGTCTTTTTGTTTGAATTGTTAGATCACGAAAGAACTACAAACTCCTTCATTGTGAACTTTTTGATCATTAGTACTTCATGCACATCTTTAGGTTTTGTTAAGAGTTTATCTAAGCTACTCCATTGTATTGCTCCCTTGGCATTCATTTTGTTTGACCAAGAGGCCTACAGTGACCTTAAACTGACAGTAGCCCCTCAAGCAAGTTCATGCCCCAGGTAATGGCCCTTAGAGTCACAAGTAACTATATATTCCTGATATGACTTCCTCCACAGCCATTGTGATCAGCAGTCTCCCCAGCCTCCCAGTGCCTTTCCTTGTGCATACCTTAGATAAGACTCCTTGGGGGGTTTACTCAAATCCTGCTTTTTTTGGTTCAAATTCACCAAACCAGTCTTATCCTGGGAATCCCAAAGCATTCCAAAGGCCCTAATAAAAGCATGTGCCTCAGGTCCTCCCTCTTTGTCTGCACTCTACCTTGACCTCCCAATGTGGCCCATTAAGAGTGCTATGTATTTCCTCCAGGATGTGTGAGAAACTTCTCCGTTTTCATGTCTCTTGTGGTCTGTTGTGAACCACAGCTCACCATCTGGCACTCTGTGTTCCAACAAATTCATACAGACAGATTCATTAATTATAACTCATTAATTCATTACAAATCCAAACAGAAAAAAATCTCAGTTAAACTTATTTAACTAAAATAAAATGTCAATAGAATGTCATATTCCTTTCACCACAAAGTTATCTTCCTTCGTTTACCACCCAAAATTATCTTTTTTTCTTCTCATCATGTAGATATCTTTGGACCTAAAATTACATCTACCTTATCTTCTCCAAGAGAGAATAAAATCTATAAAGATAGGTACTGCATCTGTATAAGTTAATGCATTATCTCAAACATCTAATAGAACACTAGACAAATATCTCAACAAATATTTATTGAATTAATAAAACTTGATTGTGACACTTTAAAATGTCAAAATACAAAGTTAGAAGACCAGTGAATCTGGTAAATTTCACTTCTTCTCTTTCTAGATGCATCCTCTCAAACTTATTTATATACATAGTCTTTCTAAATGGAATATCACCACATCACATATATTAAGGGATAGAAATGACATCTTCATTATAGCTTAACCATAAATAAAAACAGTCTTCTTACATGGTGACATATTTAGATGAGAAAATTTAGGGGTGATGCACTGGGACTGAGGCAACCTGGTAACAGAGGAAACACACACCTTATCAGAAAATAGCATTTTTAGCCTCAAAAGATTGCACACTGCAGGAGGCTTGGGCACCACCTCCTGGAAAACAAAAGCAAAATCTCTTCTTATCAAATTGCTAAAGAGAATTCACTCTAAATAATAATAATAATAATAAATATATATAAAGCAGAGTACATGTCCATCAATGCCTAGGTGAAGAAATAATCCACCAAATACCATGAACAGCCAAGGTGATAAGGCAGCTCAGAAAGAAAATGAAAAATCTCCAGAAAATAAACTTAAAGGTATAGAAATATGTGACTTAAATGACAGAGATCTCAAGATTGCACTTCTGAAAAAAAAAAATACTCAACAAGATGCAAGAAAATTCTGATCAATGAACTTAGACACAAAAATCTGTTCAATGAACTCAGGCACAAAATTAATGCACAACAGAAATACTTTACCAAAGATATTGAAACTCTAAAAAAAGAAGCAAATAAAACTTTTGGAGATGAACTCAATAAAAGGGGTGAAGAATGAAATAGCAAGCTTAGGAAATAAAGCTCACCAGAAGGAGAAAAGAATTAGTGATATCAAAGACAAAAATCTGGAAATGACACAGAACAGACTTGAGAGTGAAAAAAAAAAAAATGAAAGAACTCTACAAGAACTATTTGAAACCATCAGAAAAAGCAACATAAGAAAAATAGATATACCAGAAGGGAACAGAGAGCATATTCAAACAATTGGTTTTTAAGAATTTCCCAAATCTATGAAAAGAACTGGATCTTCAAAATCAAGAAGCAACAGAACACCTAATTATCTTAACCTAAAGAAGCCTTCTCCAAGAAACATTAAAACTCTCAAATAGATGACAAAGAGAATTCTTAAGGCAGTCAGAAAAAAGATGATAATGTATAAAAGAAAACTCTTTAGATTATCATTGGACTTTTCAACACAAACTTTACAAGCTAGGAGGTAGTAGAACCAAATATTCAAACTATTTAGAGAGAAATTACAAGCCAAGAATAATATATCCAGCAAAATTCTCTTATAAATATGAAGGAGAAATAAAGACCTTTTCAGACATGGAAAAGCTAAGGGAATTTTCAACCACAAGGCCTGCATTATAAGAAATACTGAAGGAGGTCATTCTACCTGAAACAAAAGGACAACACACACACACACGCACAAAACTATGAGTAAGATGACTAACAGGCAGACAAAACAGAAAAGTGCAACCCTCTTCTTTATTATATTATATAATAGTTAAAGGCCAAAAAACATTTTGAAAAGAAAAGACAATAGCTACTATAATCTAGAAATGAACTCACAGCATAAATAAGGATAATTTAGGACAACAAAAACAGAAAAGAGGAGGAAGTAAAGATCAAAATCTGTAAAGGGGAATGGAGATAAGACACAAGCAGAAGAAATGAAGATAAGACACAAGCAGAAGAATAAGGTCTACTGTATATACAAAATTTTCCTTTACATAAACATAACCACACATACACCAAAAAAAAAAAAAAAAAAAAAAATCCAGAATTGAGACACATAACATAAAATAAGAGGAAACAGAGGGCAAAACCATAACACAACCAAATTAAAATAATAGAAGCAATAGGACAAAGAAACAATGGAGACACCGAGCTATGAGAGAACAAATGATAAAATGGCTATAGGAAATGCTCACATATCAATAATCACCCTAAATGTAAATGGCCTGAACTCACCAATAAAAAGGCACAGAGTAACAGACTGGGTCAAAATACAAAACCCAATCATATACTGCACTCAGGAGACACATTGCAGTTCAAAAGACAAATATAGACTCAAAGTGAAATGGTGAAAAATGATACTCCAAGCAAAAGACATCCAGAGACAAGTTAGTGTGGTGTACTAATATCTGATTTAATATATTTCAAGATAAAAAAAGGTAACAAGAGAAAAAGATGGACATTTCACAATGATAAAATGGACAATACATCAAGAAGACCTAACACTTATTAATTATATATGCTTCCAATCAGGGAGCACCAAAAAATATAAAGCAACTACTAACAAAAACTAAAGGGAGAAACTGACAAAAATATAATTATATTAGGAGACCTAAATACCCAACTGTCAGCTATGTATACATCATCTAAATATAAAATCGATATGGAAATATCAACCTTAAATGACACATTAGACCAATTGGACATAATTGACATTTACAGAGATTTTCATCCCAAAACACCAGATTACACATTCTTTTCTAGTGTACATGGAACATTCTCAAGGATAGACCACATATTGGGAAACAAAATTAACCTCAAAAAATAAGAAAATTTAAATAATACTAAGCATATTCTCTGAACATAATGCTTTGAAATAAAAAATCAACTGCAAAAAAAAAGCAAGAAGAATCAGAAATATGTGGAGATTAAATAAAATGTTACTGAAGAATGACTGGATCATAGGAGAAATAAAAGGAGAGATCAAGAGATACACAGAAACAAATGAGAATGAAAGAACCATATATCAAAACTTTTGGGATGCAGCAAAAGTGATAATAAGAGGAAAGTTCATACCATTACAGGCCTATCTCAAGAAACAAGAAAATTTGTAAATAAAGAACGTAACATTACATCTTCAAAAACTAGAAAAAGGACAAATTAAGACTAAAGTCAGCAGAAGGAAGGAAATAATAAAAAAATAGAGCAGAATTAAATGAAATTGAAAACAAAGAGACAATAGAAAACATTAATGCAGCAAGCACCTGGTTCTTTAAGATTAATAAAATTGATAAAAATTAATAAAATCGACTAAGAAAAAAAGAGATAGGACATAAATAAACAAAATCAGAAGTGAAAGAGGAGAACTTAAAACAAATACTGCTGAAATACAAAGTATCATACAAGAATACTATGAAAGGTTACATGCCACCAAATTCAATAACCTAGAAGAAATGGACAGGTTCCTAGAAATATACAATCTTCCTAGACTGAATCATGAAGAACTGGAAAATCTAAATAGACTGATCAACAGTAAGGAAATTGAATCAATCAACAAAAACTTCCCAAAAGTAAAAGTCCAGGACCAGATGGCTTCACTAGTGAATCCTACCAAACATTCAAAGATTTAATACTTGTTCTTCTCAAACATTTCCAAAAATATTGAAGAAGAGTCGATACTTCCTAACTCATTTATGCAATCAGCATTACCCTGATACCAAAACCTGGTGAAGATAGCACACACACACACACACAGAGAAAAAAAAAAAATCTATAGACCAATATCTCTGATGAATATAGATGCAAAAATCCTAAACAGAATACTAGCAAATTGAATAAAAGAATACATTAAAAAGATTATACATCATGATCAAGTGGGCTTCATTCTAGGGTCACAGGGATGGTTTAACATATGCAAATCAATTATTGTGATGCACCACATAAACAAAATAAGGGGAAAAATTATATGATCATATCAATAGATGAAGAAAAAGCATCTGACAAGATACTGCATCCATTTGTGATTAAAACATTTAACAAAATTAGTATAGAAGAAAAGTATCTCAATATAATAAAGGCCATATACGACAAACCCTCAGCTAACATCATACTTAATGGTGAAAAACTAAAAATCTTCCCTCTAAGATCAGGAACAAGATAAGGCTATTCTCTATCACCACGTGTTATTCAATGTAGTGCTGGAAGTCCTAGCTAGAGCAATCAGGCATGAGTAAGAAATTAAAGGCACCCAACTGGAAATGAAGAAGTCAAATTGTCACTTTTTGCAGATGTTAGCATTCTCTATATAGAAAACCCTATAGAATCCACCAAAAACTGTTAGTAACAATAAACAATCACAGTAAAGTCTCAGGATACAAAATCAGCGTACAAAAATCCATAGCTATCCTACATACTAACAATAAATTTTTAGAAAAAGAAGTGAAAGAAACAATTGCTTTTGTAATTGCAACAAAAAGAATAAAATATCTAGGAATAAACTTAACCAAGCATGTGAAGGATCTATACACTGAAAACTGTAGGACATTATTAACAGAAATTGAAGACACAAAGAAATGAAAAGATATTTCTTGTTCATGGATTAAAAGAGTCAACATACTTAAAATTACCTTATTACCCAAAGTATTATACAGATTTATGCAATCCCCATCAAAATCTCAATGGCATTCTTTAAAGAAATAGAACAAAAATCATCAGATTTGTATGGAAGCACGAAAGATCCCAAATAGCCAAGAATTCCTAAAAGAACAAGTTTGGAAGTATCAGTCTGCTTGACTTCAAATTATACCACAAAACAACAATAAGCAAACAGCATGATATTGTTAGAAAAACACACACATAGACCAACAGAAATGAGAATCCAGAATTAAACCCCTGCATATGTGAGCAAATAATTTTTGACAAAGAAGCCAAAAACATACAGTGGAGAAAAGAAAACCTCTTCAATAAATGGTTCTGGGAAAATTGGAGAGCCACATGCAAAAGAATGAAACTAGATTTCTCTCAGTCACTATACACCAAAATTAACTCAAAATGTATCAGAGACCTATA
Organism: Pteropus alecto; assembly: GCF_000325575.1. Taxonomy (NCBI): domain Eukaryota; kingdom Metazoa; phylum Chordata; class Mammalia; order Chiroptera; family Pteropodidae; genus Pteropus; species Pteropus alecto. The sequence goes on along the minus strand of NW_006439231.1, from coordinate 3,542,740 downwards.
TATAAAACCTGAAACAATAAATTACATAGAAGAAAAGGTAGGTGCTAAACTCATGGACTTTGGATTTAGAGAGGATTTTATGAATTTGACCTAAAAGACAAGGGAAGTAAAAGCAAAAGTAAATGAATGGGACTATATTAAATTAAAAAGCTTCTGTACAGCAAAAGAAACCACTAACAAGACAGAGGCAACTGTCAGAATGGGAAAAGCTATTTGCAAACAACGTCTCTAATAAGGGCCTAATATCCAAAATATGTGAAGAACTCTTACAACTCAACAATAATAAAACAAACAATCCAATTAAAATTGAGCAAAAGACCTGGACAGACACTTCTCTCAAGAAGACATACAAATGACCAACAGACTGTATGAAAAGATGTTCAACCTCACTAGCTATTAGAGAAATGCAAATCAAAACCACAAATCAAAACCACCATCTCACACCTGTTAGAATGGCTATCATCAACAGAATAAGTGCTAGAGAGGTTGTGAAAAAAAGGAACACTTGTTCAGTACTGGTAGGAATTTAAAATTTATACAGCCACAATGGAAACTAGTATGGAATTTACTCAAAAAACTAAGAATATAATTACCATACACCCAGCAATCCCTCTTCTAAAGATTTACCCAAAAAACTTGAAAACATTTATCCATAAAAATATATGTACCCTAATGTTCATTGCAGCATTATTCGTGGTGGCCGAAACATAGAAACAACAAGTAGTTTTTGATAGATGATTGGATAAAGAAGTGGCATATATGCACAACAGAATATTACTCAGCCATAAGAAAAGATGAAATACTGCCATTTGTGAAAACATGGGTGGATTTTGAGATGATTATGCTGAGCAAAATAAGTCAGAAAAAGTTGAGAATCATATGATTTTACTTATATGTGGGCTATAAAGCTGAAAACAACAAACAAACATGGCAGACAAACAGAGACTCATGGACATGGACAGAGGATTAGTGGTTACCAGAGGAAATGGGGAAAAGGGAGGAAGACAGGGGTTTACCTGGCCACCAAATATATGGTGACAGAAGGAAATTTAACCTTAGATGGTGAACACACAACGCAATATATATATATATAGAAGAAAAATATCTCATATAAAAGTATATATAGAATCCTTAGTTATTCTTGGAAGACAGATATTTACCCTACTTTAATAAAAGAAAACCAAGACTAGAGTATTTAAGTAACATGTTAAGATTATAAAAAAAAAATAATTTGCAAATGTGCATATTAATTTGCAAAAAAGAATTTGAGTCAAATACAGACATAAATATATCTGACCTCAGAGCATAAACGACTTTACCATATTGACTCTTATGACATTATATATTGGTTAAATATAATACAACTACTTTTTCTGAGAGAAATCTAAGTCAGGGCAAATAATATTGAAGTATACTGATTCTTTTTAAATTAGAAGTGCATGCAGTATTATGGAATTTCCAAGTACATCCAAAAAGAGGGGTGGGTGTTGGGATTCCACTGCATTTTCAGAAAATGATTATGTTCACTACCTCTTTTGCAAGAAACTATTCATCTCAATTTTGTAATTTTTAAAAATATGTTTCTTAGCACAGTATATCCTTGATTTATTATTAAAAGACTTTAAATATATTTTTTTTAATTTCTAGATTTGAATGTTAACTAATGCTATTTTATGTCTATATATAAAAAATAGACTACTTAAGAGCCTTCTTTGTCTCGTGCAAGTGGAAGGGCAAGTAGATTTCTTTTGAAAACAGCACCTCTGTCCTGAAACACATTGCCTGTGTCAGAAGTCAGATGCCCCAATCATGAAATTAAACAGAACACTCAAATTGTGGCTATTTACAACTCATTAAAATTTGTCAAGTGGGTGTATCATAGTTCAGAGCAAGGCACAGAATGTACATCACTGGAATCAAAGCTTTGTTCTAACACACCCTAAGTCTTCATTTCAACTTTCTGTACTACAGCTCCTCTGTAAAGGGTGAGAATAATAATACTTAAATTCCTTTATAAAAAAGAATAATAAGACAGAGAAATTAGATCATGTCCAAAGGAAAAAGAAAAAGCAATCAGCTTTATATTAAAATTCTGGTTTGCCTGAATCCTAAACTTACAAGCTTTCAAATATATCATACCATATAATAAGAAGTAGGAGAAAGAGGACTAAGGAGGAGAGAAGGAAGAGAGGAGCAGGAATAGGAGGAAGAGGAGAAAAAAAAGGAATTAAAAAGAAGAGAAGTAGGAGGAAGAAAAAGAGTAATTGAAGAAAAAGAAAATAATGTCATTTGCTTATACATGAAGTTCTGAAAACTGCCAAGAGGCCATTTTAAAGCAGGTGCCATTCTTATTTTACAGATGAACAAATTGAAGCTTAAATATGCTAAGTAGCTTGCCTAAGATAAAATATGAAAAGTAGCAATGTCAATGTCAAAAAAAAACTGAGAATTCTCCAAATTTCTAACTAAAGTATTAAAAATGCAATTTTATACAGTCTTACTACCTCATAATTCTTTCATTAATTCTGTTTTCTGGTAAAACTGGTATTTTTACCATTAGAAAGATTGGAGAAATATTTAATACTTTATTTTATTTGTAAGAAATCTTTAAAAAGCTTTCGAGAGTTTTGAAATAGAGCAAATTAAACCATAAGAGAAAGAGAGTTCTTGAGGTCAAGTTCCTTAGAGAAAAAATTAAAGGAAAAAGAATGGGATGATATTGGAAATGTTTAGCACCTCTAGCTTTCAGAGTTCTTGCTGTGGTCTTGAATCATAGACTTATTACAAGATAAGTTTCTGACATTTTACAAAATAGAAATGAAACAGGGATAGTTAGCAACTACAAATAATTCATTGTTAAATTTTTAAAATTTATATTTCCAATATATATTTTGATGTTCCAAAAAATACTTAAGAATATTAAACAATACATTTTAAATCTGCTCTTTATAACATTCTTCTTCTTTTTTTTTTTTTTTACAATAGAAAATAAAAGTTTTATTAGAAGAGAAAGTACACTTCCAGATGTGGAAGCAGGCCTGAGCAAGAGAAATGTATCTCAAAAGGTCCATATAATTCTTGATTAGTGATATTTAATCGTTTATAGAGAATAACTAAATTAGTTAAATATCTCCATCTGTATTGTCTTTTTTATGAAAAGCTTGTTAGATTTTGTAATCAGAACACGATTGTTAGTAAATTATACACTAATACAAAGTTAAATTCTATAAATCATTTTTGGGAGCAAGCCCAGAAGAAATTGGGCATTCAGTAGAATGGATTAATTAAATGTACTTTTCTATTGATTATATTTACATTTATTCCGGTGATAATTTGATTTAGAAAATAGCAAAAAGCATTTTCAAATAACATACTCCTCTACCCCAAAGCTACCAGTGCTAAACATGAGTACATTGTAAAATCTACATATATCTTAAATAGGCATCAAGTTATTAAATACATATTGGTTAAATGTTTTCTTGTGCAAAGTACTGTTCCAAATGTTAGAGATACAGGAGTGAAAAAAAAAAAAAATCAAATCTCTGGTTTTGTGAAACTGGCATACCAAGGGTAGACCAAATAATAAAACGAAAAAGGAAATAAGTATTAGTAAAGAAACAGAACAATGGAGGGTAATAGAAAATATTGTCAGATTTTGTCATTTTAACTAGTTAGTAAGGAAAGGCCTAAAGAAAGAAGTGACAATTAAGACCTACAAAAGGACATTGACTAGTTTTGAGTAGTGAAAGATATTATCTGATACAATTTAACAGGCTAGATCTGTTGCTATGTTGGGAATATGTTGAAGGCGCTAAGCACAGAAACAGGAAGATTCAGGAGTTCTGGCAGTAGAGGTGGTTAAAGTTTGTCAGGGTCTGTATCTATGTGTAGGTATCATCATGAAGATGGATTGTACATGGGTTCTGAGATTAGAAGGTGAGTTGTGATGCTTCTAAGTGTTTGTCTTGAGCTATTTGAAGAATGTAGTTCCGCTTATTGACCTGGAAAACCCTATGAAAAATTTTTATAGGAAGACCAAGTTTTCAGTTTTAAATATACTAAGTTTAAGGTACATAGTAAACATCCAAATAGGCAAATAGGTACATAGATACATAGATGGATACATACATAGGTACTTAGATAAATGGAATTGCCCCTTCAGGGGAAGAAGATAAACTGCAGTTACATGTTGATGAGTCATCAGTAAGCAGAGTACGTTTAAAGCTATGGGACTCAGTAAGGTAAATGACTAAAGATGGGGAGAAGTTCTGACGACTGAGATGGTGACATTACTGACACACCCAGTAAGTCAGATAATGAAGAAGCAGCAGGAGGAAAAGGAGAAGCTACTAAAGTAGTTTTGAAAAAAAATGTGTTTAGTATTTTTTTTCAAATAGCAAAGGTGTTTTAAGGAGAATGTGCTTAATAGTGGTGAGTATCGCTAATATACAGAATAAGATAAAATATGAGAATTGACCTTTAGATTTAGCAAGATATTTACTACTGCCTCACTGGTGACCTCGGCAAGGTCATTTTCTGAGAAGTGATGGAGGCAAATGTCTGAATGGAGTAAGTTTATGATGAAATGTAAAAAGAAAAATGTGGACAGATAAAATAAATATGATAAAAGTAATGAGAGCAATAGGACAGAACCTGGAGAAGATAACTGAAGGCCATAGTGTTTTACTTGGGGGGGGTGTGTGTGTGTGTGTGTGTGTGTGTGTGTGTGCGTAAAAGAACATGCTTCAATATATTTTCTTTAATCTCAGGAATTCTCTCAATATTTTTGCCTCACGAATATCTTGAGTACATGTTTTATCCATTCTAAAGTTAAAGTTGTAATATCTAGATGCAAATACAATTTGTACTAGAGCTCAGCATACATTACAAAGGTACATCCCACTCAAGATAACTGAAAATTTATATCCAACCTAAGCATTATAACAAATTATGTCAATGAATAATTCTCAAGAAATCAAATTGAAATTCTCTGCTACTATCAGAAGGTTCATCAATTATATTTTCTTGGATTTTTACGCACATCAAATTTATCTCTCGAAGTGATTATTAAACCTAAAAAAAAAAAATATCTGTCCCTATTATGTTCAAGGCACTATTCTCAGCATGTTACATATCTTATTCTTACTCTTTACCATAAACTTACAAAATCAATTTTATTAACCTATATTCTAAATAAAAGTCCTAGTGATCAGCAATTCGGTGACTTTACTGAGCTTTGATAGATATAATTGATGTAGCATGGATTCAGTCCAGATATGCTTAGTTCCAAAGTACATGACCTTTAATTTTTACGACTATATAAGACATACTTACTGAAAGACAGGTACTAAGTCATTAGCAACACTTCTTTGTATAATAGATAGAGTCAAGTACAATAAAAGGCACTTAACATAACCTTACTATTAATATAACTGTTAATTTGTCTAAGAAAAGAACAATATCTTGAACAAACGAAGTCAGACTTTCTCTTATTTACAAACTTAAATTACTAGGAATCACGAAGCCAAAAAAAAAAAGAAAAAAAGGATAAATTAATCCAGATTTTTTTTTCTTTTGAATGTCTTGCCATCATTATGAGATGATCTATCAAATTGCAAAACAAACACATGACCAAACAAAATCCAGTTCTACTGACAAGACATGGATTTGTATATAGTAAGTTGCATATCATATCGTGTTGATTGTGTAATAAAGGCTACTGAGGAATCCAAAATTAATCTCTATCTAGCCTACTCAGTTTCCCTGAACATTTGCCACTGGAGATAAACAAAACAACAACAACAACAACAAAAAAAAAAAAACAGGCCTCTTAGAGTTCAAATGTGAGATTCCATAGTAAAATCTTTATCTCTATAGAGTACTGGCTTTATGCATGCTTTTGTTCTTTTTTGTAATTTAGTTAATATAGAAATGTATAACTCCATATCTTAGCTTCAAATAAAATCTCAATAACACAAATTTAAATACTTAAAGAAAATAATTAGAAGCCCATTAGTTTCTCATTACTTTAAGGTATATTTTGTGTCAAGGCTTACACACACACACATTAGAAAGGACACAAAACCAGTCTCATTTAAGAATCTTGGTCTTTATAAATCCTTGACCAATGTAATGTTCATTCCATTCATTGCCTTGTTTCCCTTGGTTTAACTGTGTTTTTTTTTAATCTTTTGAATTTTTGATAGTGAGATATTATAAATATTAGCAACTTCTGTATGAGAATTTTATTTTTTTGTCTTCGTATGACACAAAAAAATCTAAAAATTTTATGGAGATAACTAAACTAGAAATAAATTATGCCATGCATGTAATTTGTATGTTAAAATTTCTTATACATAATATATATTTATCATTTTATATGACTCCAGTGGTATTATAGAAAAATAATATGATTTAGAGTTGCATAGAAAGATTTTGAATCTTGAACATTCCACTTATGTCCTATATAAACTTGTAAAAGTTCTTTCACTTTAATTTAATTTGTAAATAAAAGTTAGTATTACCCAAATAATAAGCTGGTCATAGTGTTATAATTACTAATTATAAAAGTACATATGATCTTCTTGGCAATTAAAAACCATAAATACTTCCTCTATTATCCAGAAACACAGCCAGAGCATAGTTAAATAGTATCAGTCAGTGGTTGAATTTTATTTTTAGAACATCAAAAATCGTATTTAACTTGTCAGTAAAGAAAAATAAATGAAGATATATTTTACTAAAAATATCAATCTTTCTCATAATAAATTAAACTACTAGTATCTTTTTAAACTATTGAAAGACTAAAATTGTTTGAAATATTGTACGTGCGTATGTATACCTACAATGTACACATATGTTTGTATGAGCCAGGAAGTATATATTTTATCTTTCCTTGGTGAAACATCTGTCATATGAATATAAATGGATAATATTAAGCAAGACATTCTCTTTAGAAACATGGACATTGTTGTTTTGAAATAAGTAAACCATCAAATGTAAGATTTTTTTTGGTTGTTTCTGAAGACAAATAATTAAATCAATTCTAAGTAATTTTTTGTCTATAGCCATGCCACCCTGAACACTCCCGATCTCATCTGATCTCGGAAGCTAAGCAGGGTCGGGCCTGGTTAGTACTTGGACGGGTGATCACTTCAGAATACCAGGTGCTGTAAGCATTTAAAAAGAAAAAATTCTAAGTACTTTTTAAATAACTAGATTTTATCATTATGCACAATGTAATATCTGGTACCTTCAGTGTCTTTTGCTTGCTATTTTCTATAAATATTATTAGAATGCTATGATAATATGAATATGCAATAAAGTACATGTAAAGGAAAACCTAGAAAGTATTTTTTCTTGTAGGATGAGAATGTGAGCACTGGAAATTTTGCCTCTGGACAATGGTCAGTGTTAGCAGGACAAACAGAACCTCATAATTATTAGCTACTACTTAAATTGATTATGAGGATGTAGCAAATATCTTCTGAAACAATGTATAAAGTTTGCTGCTCATCAGAACATTAACACTAAACGCCAGGAATATATTTTAGAACAGTTGTTGTCATTTAATCGAGTGATTAATAATCTTTGAGATAGAGAAATTTAAAAAAATAAATAAAACTCACCTTATCCACAATACATATCTGCTTTCTTGTTTGAGCATCAAGTATTTCAATCTCAAAGTGAGCAGCTTTTGAACGTTTAGCCACTGGAGTTGATTTTAAAGGGCCTGCCGCAAGCACAATTTGTGACAAAAAGTGAAAATTTCTCATATCATTCTTCAGTGTGGACTGGGTACCTCCTTGGGAAAAGAATTCTCTCTTGTATTCTGAAGCAAGGGACTTGGGTCTATTGAACATTGTGTGAACTACCAGGGGAATCTGGCACGTCAACAGGAGACACTTTGCAAGTGTGTTTCCTTTGCACCAGTTAAATACTGTTGATGAAACCCGAAAGGTCAAGTGGCATGCCATTCCAAGACTTCAGATTTATTTAGCAGGGTTGAAAACAATGACAGATCTTATTTCTATATATAACACACCACTGTGAATTGCTGCAATGTAGAGGATTACTTTACCAGCATTTGAATTATTTCTTGCTTTCTTCTTTTATCTCTGCTTCTTAATATGACCACTAGAATCTGAAATTCCAAAACAAGAAAGAAATAGACAGTTTTTATTATCTCTGAATTCTAAACTCACTGATATTCAAGCACGCATATTATTATAAATGTCATATTTAAATGCATTCAAAATTAGCTTAGTGCTATCTCATAGGTAAATTTAAAAATACCATATATTACTACATAACAGAATTTTGTTGCCTAAGATAAAGACTCATGGTGTGTTTTAATATATATCTGATGCAAAATGGATGAATTCTTAACTCCACATAGAGAACAGAAAGATAAAAAGTTGTATATGAAGTTAGAATATGTAGAGAATAATTTTATAACTTAAGGAAAATGAAATAAACCTATTTTACCATTTCTACACATTATATATCATTGGAAAATCATTAAACTTATATACAAAATCAGTATGACACTTACTACAATACTGTTATGGAAAATTCAAATAATCTCAGAATAAACAATAAAAATAATAAACAACCTGAAAAAGACTCCAAGTACTATGAGACTTGTTAAATCTGGTGAAAAAACAACTAAAAAAAAAAATCCAAAATATATCGTCACTAATTCAAAGGGATATTACATAAAAATATCTTGGATGCTATTTTCAAAAAAAATATATTAAAAAGAAAATGGCTAAAATTACAGGGGGAAATCTATGTATCTCTATATGAGGCTAATCTTTACTCTTACAATTAAATAAAATGATATATTATTTATTTTTAGTTTTACTACACATTAAGAACTGGAGATTTACTTGCACATTGTTTAGTTCTCATTTTCATGCTCATACCACCGTTACACTCAATAGTTAATATTTTAAAAAACATAGGAAACAGATATACGTATATGTGTGTGTGCATATATTTATACACACATTGTGTATAAATTTTTCAGGACTCAAACGTGAAATCATCCTTACCGTTTCCCTTTCTCTCACACTTCAGATCTAATCCATCAGAAATCCAGGACACAATTTTCTCATCATCCCCACAGCTACATTCAAAGCATCAATCTCACTTGTATTGCTTTTGAAAATTGATCTCCCTGCATCAACATTGGCCCATCTATAAACTCTTTTCAACACAGCCTCTAAAGCGATCGGCATCTATATTAAAGTAGTTAATGCAATAATCTGCTCAACACACGGCAGGGACTTCTTTTTTCATATAACAAAAAGGCAAAGTTCTCTGCAAATGTCTACAAGGCTCTGTTTCATCACCATTTTGTTGTGTATCTACTTTCATCCCCTAAACTATCTACACTGCCTAGAATAGTGTCTGAAACATAGTAGATGCCCAATAAACATATTAAATTGATAAATATGTAATCAATAAATGTATCTTGAAGGTGTAAGCAGGTTGATGTGATGCTAATAGCATGGCTCAAGTAAACTACTATTACATTATATTAAAAAGACGTAACTGCAATTCATATAATGTATCATCACAGATAGTTTCTATTTTTTTAAGAAAAGGACACAGGAGCCAAACTGAAAGATCTCTCATTGCCAAAGTTAAAATTCAAGTAAGAAAATAAATACTAATCATAATAGACAGTAACTCAAAGAACAATATAAACTCAAAGAACAATGGTCCATACTGTTATAAATAAATGTTTGAATAAATAATAAATAAATGGGGATAAAAATTAAAATTTTTTACACAAGAATTTCAAATAATATATGCAGATACTCTTCCCCTTGAGTGTGGGTTTCACTTAATGACACACATACAAGAAATAATGAGTGGAAAGAGACAATAGAAACTTTACAGTTAGAGAAAACTGGCAAACAGCATTTTAACCAAGATCAAGTCTAATATCACCATGAAATGTCATGTTATCATTCATGTACTCACTGATATCATGAGATGAGGACAATTCGCCTCTGTAGTATTCCAAGAGTTCATTACTTCAGTCTAACTATAGGAAAATATCAGACAAACACAAATTGAGAGGTGTTCTGTAATATACCTAATACTCTTCAAAACTGCAAAGAATATAAAATATAAGGAAAAATTGAGAGACTGTGACAAAAAAAAAAAAGACAAATGGAAACATGACTAGAAAATGCAATCTGATACCCTGTTTCCTGAAACAGAAAAATTAATTAATGGAAAAATGGGTAAAACAAGAATATCCATAGTTTAATTAACAGTATTGTACCAATGTTCATTTATTAGTTTGATAACTATGACCATGATTATGCAAGATATTAAAACTAGAGAAACTGGATTAAAAATACACAAAAACCTCTGCACTTCCTTTACAACGTTATTGTAACGTTATTTCAAAAAAAAAAAAAAAAAACTCCATAAAATAAACACTCTTCCCACACACATACACAAAGAAGGTAGAAAGAAAAAATGAGAGTAAAAAGCATTATTTAAAAGGGGAAAATTGCAGAGTTTTGTCTGTACCAATCACCTAAGGTAAACATTTGTAGGAGAATAAAAATTATTTTGGATATTATGCTATTTATTATTTTATTATGTATTTTTGAAGTTGTTTTAAAAATAAAATATTTTATATTGCTGTTTCTATAAGATTATTACTAAATAGATCATAATGAAAATAATACCCTGAATATATTTTTTAACACTAAACTGGGATACTACTTTGCAAAATGGATTGCAAAATACAAGTATATTTAAAAGAGAAAACTATTACAAAAAGATGAAGTGTCAAGTAGGAATCTTTATTCTAATTGTATTTACTAATAGTAAAATATGAAGGGAGTGGTTAAGATATCATTGCTCTTGGCCTTCATATGTTTCATATCTTTTTGACCGAAAGCATTCCATTTCAACTTATTTTCAATTCGAACATTTTTACTTTACTACATCTTATTTTTTATTTTTATTTTTATTTTTTTATTTTATTAAATGTATTGGGGTGACATTGGTTAAGAAAATTACTTGTTTCAATTGTACAATTTAAAAATACATTACCCAAAGTTAAATTTCCTTCCATCACCATATATTTGACCCCCTTTACCTTGTTCTACCTCCTCTCATCCCCCTTCCCTCTGGTTATCACTAAACTGTCGTCTGTGCCTATGAGTCTCTGTCTTGTTCATTTGTTGCTTTCAGATTTATGTCTCACATATAAGTGAAATCACACGGTTCTCAACTTTTTTTATCTGACTTATTTCTCTTAGCATGATAAACTCGAAATCCATTCGCATTGTCACAAACAACAGTATTTCATCTCTTATGACTGAGTAATATTCCATTGTTTACATGTACCACATCTTCTTTATCCAATCATCTATCAACAACTTCAGTTGTTTCCATGTCTTGGCCACTGTGAATAATGCTACATTTGAAGAGCTACTTTTTCTTAGATCATTTTAAATAATTAATAGACTTATTTTTAGAGAAACTTTTGTTTAGAAAAGTTTACAAAAAAAAATGAGTAATTGAGAATACAGAATTCCCAAATATTCCCTTTCTCTGCCACCCACAACACACAATTTCTCCTATTGTTAGTATCTTGCATTATTGTGGGATATTTGTTATTATAGATGAACCAAAACTGATAGATATTTGTTAAGAAAAGTCTATATTTAGAGTTTAGTCTTTGTGTTTTAAAATTCTGTGAGTTTTGACAAATGCATAAAGTCATGTATCCACCATGATATATCACACAAAACAGTTTCGTTGACCTGAAAATTGTACTATGATCCACCTATCTACCCCTCCCCACCCTTTCCTCCTGAACCCTTGGAAATTAGTGATCTTTTTATTGGCTTCATAGTTTTGCCTTTTCCAGAATATCATTAGTTAGAATCATACAGTATTTTGTGTTTTTAGACTGGCTTCTTTCATTTAGCAATATGAATTTAAGTTTCTTCCAGGCTTTTTTAACTTGAGAGCTCTTTTTTTTTTTTTTTTTTTTAAATCACTGAATGGTACTTCCTTATGTGATGTTCCACATTTTATTTATTCATTAATCTATTGAAGGATATCTTGGTTGCTGCTATAAACATTTGTGTTCAGATATTTGTGTGAATATAATTTTCATTTTATTTGAGTAGATAATGAGGAGTGTTATTGCTGGATTGCATGGTAGACAGATGTTTAGCTTCATAACAAACTGTCGGACTGCCTTTTAAATGGCTACACCATTTTGCATTCCCACCAGCAATGAATGAGAGTTTTGTTGCTCCACATCCTTCCTAGTATTTGGTGTTGCCACTGTTCTGGATTTGGGCCATTCTAATAGGTGCGATGTGGTATCTCAATATTTTACTATGCAATTCTTTGATAACGAATGATGTGGGACAGCTTCTTTTTAGCATCCTTTATTATGCTTACTTGATATCTGTATATCTTCTTTGGTGAGGTGTCTGTTCAATATTTTGTCCATTTTATATATATATATATATATTTTTTATTGCTGAATTTCAAGTTTCATATATTTTTGATATAAGTCCTTTATCAGATATGTGTTTTCAAAGACCTTCTTCCAGTCTGTGGCTTGTCTTTTCATGCTTTAAGAGTTTCTTTTGCAGAGCAAAAATTTTTAATTTTAACAAACTCTAATTTATTATTTTTTTAATTTATGGCTCTCAGTAAGGTATCTAAAAAGTCATTGCCAAACCCCGGATCACCTAGATATTCACCTATGTTATCTTCTAAAAATTGTTATAGTTTTACATTTTATATTTAGATCTATGATCTATTTCAAGTTAATTTATGTGAAAGATGTAAGGTCTGAGAATAGATTTGTTTTCTTTTTGCATGTGAGTGTCTAGTTGTTCCAGTACCGTTTGTTGAAAAGACTAGCCATTCTCCATTGGATTGCCTATAATTGGTTGATTATAATGTTTGAGTCTATTCTGGACTTTATTCTGTTCCATTGATCTGCCTATTCCTTTGCCAACCCCTCTTTGCCTTTATTATTCTAGATTTGTAATATGTGTTGCCTCTGGAGGGCACTGAGAGAGCTTGGTTCTTTCTGCTGACACAGTAAAGAATTACAGATCAATGAAATTTAGGAAAAGTAAGATTTGTTAAAGTATATTTCAAGAGAGAAATAGGCTAAGCCAGAGACGTCGTAGCCCCACAGAATTCAGAAAGTATGCCTTATATTGGCTCTTGATGGGTAGTTACAGAGGTAGGGCTAGATGATTGGCTTGTGAGGTCAATTGATTGACATTTAGCTGTTATAAAACCCTATGCCTACTGCACATGCGGTTACCCAGAATTCAGTCTGTTATAATTACATTCATGAACTTCTGGGCGTATGTACGATATTAGAATGATGGTATAATGATGCCAAGGTTAAGAAAGGTGAGTACTTTCTGCGCAAGCGCTTGTGGTCAGACTAAACCAGCAGTTATATTTGTGGCTTTTACTTCTTTATATTCCAGGATATAAAGGTAGTTTTTAACTGTAAAGTGGGTATTTCGGGAGGTCTCAAGGGAGGGCTCTAGGTTAGGCTTTCATTCTCCTGTTGCTCATGTCTCTCTATCTGACTAACATAAGTATTGATGTGGTGTAGTGTTAGTCACCCAAGTTTGTTCTTCTTTAATAACATGAGCATTATTCTGGATCTTTTGCTTCTAGTTCAGTTTTATCATTGACACTCCATTTGTTTCTGAAATTTCATGATGGCTTTTCTAAATCATAATCTTTCAAATTCAAGTAGCTGCATGTTCACAGAAGATGTTATCATAATATTATAATATTGGAAATTTCCAGAACTGATACATCTTCCTTTGAAATATTGGCAAAAATATAAAAATGTAAAGAATTTTATGGGCTATCATTCTATAAATGGTTCTTGGCCTTTCCTCTACATAGTAGCTCAATTATACTTATATTTTTTAGCAATATTCTAGTCAGGAAATGACAATTGTAATCATCTATACATGTTTGTAACATTTAACCACTGACTTTGTCACTCATCATACTATAAGGTTTATGAGGCAGAGATTGGATCTAATTTTGTCCATCACTCTACTTTCAAGAATAATATAAATCCTGGTATATAGCAAGTGCACGATGTCGTTTGCTGAATGAATAAATCATCACGTGGTTGAATTTTCCTCTCAAAGATTAGATATTAATCAATGACATCAAAATAAGGTGATCGCTGGAGTTTAAGAACTTCTTTAATTGTAGAAAAGACCTCACGATAAAAACTCTGCTGTTAATCTGTGCTAAATGTCATTGGAGGAAATCCTAAAAGACACTAAACCTGGGGTTAGGTGAGTTAAAGAGAGAACAAAATAGGAAGCCAAAGACAAAGCAATTGTCGAGCAATTTTTTCTCAATGCTCATAAGAAATTCTTATATATTAGGTACAAAGAGTTAGATTAGGAAGTTAAAGTATGAGCAGCATATCAAAATATATATCAAGATACATTATATTTGGACCTAGGCAAATATATAAGCAAGTAATATATGTCTAGGAAATAACATTGTTTAGTGGAAATAGTATGGGTTCAAGAAGTTTCTTGTTGTAATTAAATAGATATGTGATCTCAAGCTCCCCATTGTCTCTTACATTTTGATACGACTATGAATTTCATAAAACTTTTATGAAATCTAATAGAATAACACATACAAAGTAAATAAAGTTTCTCAAAAATAGAGTTCAATATATACATACCATGTATTTCCTGAGAGTTAGCCTCCAAAATCCAATTTATGCTTCCCAAAATTAAATTTATGCCTTTCTTCACCCCATCACCCTGCTCAAGTATTCAGGTTATGTCCCTTCTCTCTACCTTTCTAAACCTACATGGTTATAATACTAGTTCACAGAAAGTGAAATTAACCCGTAATAACAAACTGACAAGCAGATACAGTTCTAATCTAGTTCAATTGACTCCCCCAAATATCTACAAGTATATTATATCCTCTTCCCCTATAAAGTTTATATTGTCTTATTTTTCTCCAATTTTCCAAATTTTAGTGATGCCAATGAACTATGAAATGAGTTCTGAATCAGCAGGCTAAAAGCAGATAGAAAGGATCTTAGTAACACAAAAATAAATTATTTTCCAAGTCTAGAGTATATGAGCTTTCCTCAAAGACTATTTTAATCCTGATCTGTTACACAAGCTTCTGAAAGTCCTGAAACTATAAAGTGGCTTAAACCACCAATGTTAACATTTCAACTAATACATAATGATTGAAAAATTATACACAAGAATTGAAAAATTATTTTGATTACATGAAATAAATCACAGGAAAAGGATAGGAGAGAAAAACAAGTGTTCTTACCAGGATAAATTTTCACTTTTCTGTTTTTTGGCCAATAGATTAGTATTGATCTAAAACAATCATCAATAAAAAAAAAAAAGATGAATAAATTATTTCACATTATAGATAAGTGATAGTTGTTCTGTTAAAAGGCAACGTAGCTAAAATATAGTGGAAAGAGCTCTGGAATTTAAGTCACAGATGTAGATTCTTGTTATAACTTTGCCAATGTGAGCTGTGTGATAGTGTGTAAACTGGGAGCCCCTCTTAATTAATACTAATTAAATCATTCATGAAATAACCTCATTCTCAACATGATATCTAATGATCCTTCTATTTATGATTTCTAAGTAATATTTAAAAGATTTTTTCTGTTTAAAATCAGTCATAATAAAAAATAAGTAGAAATGAAACCTGAATAACAGTCCTTCCCTCAAAAGGTTATTGTACAATTAAAGTAATGTATGTGAAAATGTACTGTGAAACCTTATGACATTATTATTAATTAGTAAAACAGACTGGAGTGAAAGTCTCTGTACTTCATCAAGACTGGTGAAATTAAATGGTTTCCTGAAAAGCACATCAATTGGATTGAGATTTAATCTTTTTAAAAAAAAATATTGAGCAAAACAGTCTCATCTTGTGTGTGTATAATGTTCAAATTTTTTGTAAAATTAAAATACCCTTGGAAGAGGAAAAATAAAAAGGAGACAAAACTTACTTTATATTCAGTTTCAAACAGACTAAAAATTTCTGTTTATCTTGATCATCTATTTTTTTTTAATTTATTTGAATATTTACAAAATGTTTTCTTTGAATCACTTGTAAAAATTATAAAGTCACCACAGACCATTCAATCTCAATCTTTAACTCAGTTTTGCCAGCTTCATTTTTCTTAATTGCATGCTATGGTTTTTATTAGGGAAGTTATCTGTATCCTGTCTTGTGTGCTCTAAATCATCCTTGGAGAGGTTCCAAATTATTCAAGCCTGCCTTTCCCCAGGGACTGTCTTGTGATTACAGTTGTTCTCTGATGTGTGTTGGCACATACTGCCCTTTATTTTGGGAGCTGAGAACATGCCTATTTCTCTCCTTTCAGGGATTACTTGGCTTGAATAGTGTGGACTATAGAGTTCCTTTATATTTGTCAAAAGAATCTGAAAAAAAAAAAAAATCCCAATACTTGTGACCTATTTATTTAGAAACAGAATTAACACTTTCTATGCAGTTTTCTATTTTGGTAAGTTGTGGAAAAATCATGGTCAAAGAGAAAGTTAAGATTCAATTTGAGAAGAACTTTGTTGGGTTTTATTATATGTAGTTGCTTTTTGTAATGGATGAGGGATTGAAGCCAATAACATTTCTTTGGTTTCATAGGTCTTCAAGAAAATTTAAACTACATCAGAGATATAAAACTGAGACATTACAGAATGAGGGTGTTAACTCTTCATCCTCATAATTTAAAAATCAGTAATTTAATTTTTATTCAGGTTTTTAATGCACATTTAAAAAAAAAATAAGTAATATGACCTGAGAAGTTTGAGGTACATTTTCACCTAGAGGCAGAGAAATTAACTATTTCAGTATTTGAGATATCGTCTTGTTTTATGATTCTCTGGGATCGTTGTATTGTTTTCATTTTGATACATTTATGCCACAGTTCACATCATTTAATTTATTTAGAAAAAAATTAAGATTATGTTTAAATTAAAGTACTTGGTATTCACAGAATAGTAGCCAATGCACATGTGAGGCTTATTATAGTCTGATCAATGTACTCAGTGCTTATCCACACAGCAACTGTATAAGATGGTTTATACTGTAAATATAGAAACAGTGGCACAGAGAATTTAAGAAACTTGACCAAAATGATATAGTTAAAAAGTGGCATAATTGGTTAAAAAACAGTCTACGCTCTTAATACTTCTCAGCATCACCTTTTAAAGTCATACACATATAATACAGAGCTAAACATATATGAAGAAGTCTATTATATATTATTATTTGGTTAAAATTATTCGATACAGATATATGTAAATACAGATATATGTATATACAAAATATAATGGTGATTGAAAATGGTAGACACACATTTTCAATGACAATCTTTCAAAAACTACGGATTCGTCATACTCCGTACTTTCTCTGCATGAATATATTTGTGCATACTTGTGTGTGTGTGTGTGTGTGTGTGTGTGTGTGTGAGATAACAGAGCAATTGATGTTGCTCTTTGAGAAACTTACTTTTAATGAAATAGCAAACACAATGTCCTTTGACTGATACATAAGCTCATGCTTCTCCGGCTTTCATTAATTCTAACTTTGTCCCATAACTGTGATTTTTCTTGACATTTCCCTGCCAGTCTGGAATTCACTTGGGCCATAGAGATACCTAGAGTTATACAATTCTCTTAAGGACTGAAGTAGACCACCATGGGATCATTATGTTTACTGTATAAAGAAACTAAACTGTGCTGTTCTGAATAGTCATTTAATTTTTGTGTTGAATGGTATATTACACAGTTTTTATGAAGAAATTGTATTTTGTTTTTAAATCTCAGGATTTATCTAAGTTAATCTGTCTTTTGAAATAATACAGCTCAATACTTAGTGCACAGTATGGCAGGCACTCAGTAAAGTTTAATAAGTAAGTGAATGGCAATATAATAATTATTATTAAGATGGATAAAATATAGTTTTATGTCAATAAGTACAGTGAATACCAATATTGGACTAAAAGATTTGTGGGGCAAGAATATTTCTTTAATTATATCAGGAAAGAAAGATCCAGTCAAGAATAATCATACTCAAACTCTGCCATGTCTGTGTCCTGGTAAAATGGACTGACAATAGATGAATTAAGAATCATATAGTGGGAAAATATAAAATTCAGTTACTTTTTGTATCTCCTGTCTTACTGGTCTATGCAATCATATAAATAGTGAAGAATGAAAATTGTTTGCAGAATACTAACTAATAAAGAATAATGGAATCACAAATATACCATTTTGCTATCATCATATTAATTTTTTTAGACAATAATTTTTAATGAAGCACGAAACAGGATATTCACATATTTCTCAGTGTCTGTCCATGAACCAATCACTTACTACAGAGGGCAAATGATAATGTTTCATTGAAGAAACATTGAAGTCATCACCATAAGTGATCTATGATAACCAACAAAACTGTGATAAACTGATATATTGTATCTTCTGATATGATGAGCTGAGGACATTTTTTAGTATCACTTTCCAGAATAATTGTTCACTCTAATCTTAAGGAAATATCAGATAAAAATAAACAAGACAACCAGACTAAATTCCTCAAAAGTTACAATGTTAAAAAATACCTAAATAATTGTCCCAGATGAAGAAAACTAAACATGAACAATAATAAATATTTAATTCTCAATTGGATACAGAGTAGGCAGAAATTTGTGTAATGCTATAAAGGATGAATTTTAGTTAATTGTAGAAATAATGAAATGTGTATCAAATAACATTTTTATATAAATATTTAATGTGGTAAAGTGGATAATTTTACCGTAGTCATGTAAGAGAGTATACTTAGGATATAAGTGTTTAAAAGTTGAATTATTTAGGGAGAAAAGACTATGATATCTGGAATTAACTCTGAAATAATTTAGGAAAATATATCCATTCAAGTCAAAACATGGTAAATCTTGGTTAAGTGTTCTTTATATTATTATTATTATTATATTATTGTTATTACTCTTTTTAAAAGGAAGCATTTTTGTTATAAATAAAGAAAGCATGAGATATAACCCTCAAACAAGATGAAGGATAAGTATACAAGAATACAAACCTTTACTTTAAAATGTATTACTCATCTGTAATGAGATTAGATGCAAGGAAAACTGGTAGGAATATAACATTTTCATCTGGAAATCCAATATGTCTTGCAATTTTTAAACTCTTGATAAATGTATCATTAGCTTTGCTTCCTGGCTAATCTTCAGAGCAACGAGTTTCACTGTTATGACATTGCATCTTTTATATTTTAGTACAGTCTGCACATAAAGGGCATTCATTCAATTAGAGAAATTAATAATTACTATAAAGTTACTATAAAACTCACATTGCACCAACTACCTTATACCAGGGACTATAAAAAAATGCCATAAAAATAATCATTGTTTTCTCCTAATTTTATATTTATTTCTCATGACTTTTTTCTTTTGTCTATAAATATTAGTAAATATGCAGAGTGATTTTATAAACTCCCTTAAATTTCGTTCTAAATATCACATAGGTCATCTTCTAAGTAATGAATATCAATGTGCTTATTATTTAACTTTTGATTTATATAATACAATTTAACATATTTTATAAATATTTGTTTCATTAATATGATTTTAATTTTATTCATTTATCCACCAAATAAGTATGATGTTTATTAACTCTTTTGTTATTAAATCTTATTATACCTCTTGACCTTAGAAACTTTCAAGCAGAAATAAGTCACTGGAAATTAAATTAAAACTTTTTAAAGTTTAAATGTTAATGAAAAAGAAAAATGTATATGTGTATATATACATATGTGAAAATATTCACATATGTCAAACTATAAAACTAGATAGAAACATGATTTCTTAAAATTAAAAGTTAACATAAATTGTTATGTATTATAAAATTATTTCTTTTCTCTCCAATATATATAGGAAAGAAGATTTGTTTGTTTGGAAAAGGCTAATTCTTAATTTTGGCATTGACTCCTTGCACATCTGTATTTAGCTGAACACATCTGAGTATTTGAGACTTTTTCACTTTCTTGTTATTCCATCACTTTTACTCCAGTCCCCTCTCTTTCAACAGTTGAAATTTCTTCCCAAATCAATAAGAAAATATAAGCAATGAAGTTCCATATTGGTCAATAAACCTTCTTTGTGTCTCTATATTCCTACTTCTTTGCAGTCATATTACAAGACTTACTATTCTCCCACATAAGGTCAAAACCTCCAACTGTACACTGAATCCTGTTTCTTTTTGCCTGAACGTCAGTCCAGCAATTAACCCCTTTCGTAGTGCATCATGATATAAATATTTTTTACTCAATCACTAATAGCAGCTTATGAATGTCAAATATCACTTATATTTTTTAAAAAATCTCTTTACCCCCTAATTCTTTCAGCTAGCTATTCCTTATTTCTATGTTACTTTTATATAGAACTCTTGCAAATTTTATCTGGGATCCTTGTCCCATTTCCTTTACTCTTATTCCCTTTTGGCCTCATTTTAACATCTCTTGCTCATACCCACTTCTTAACAAGATCATCATTGATATTCACTTTTGCAAATCAAATTTTCAAGTGTCATTCCTCAGTTTTTAAGCCAGTCTGTAGTATTTAACTTAATTCTCAAAACATTTTCATCAGTTGGCCTCTGGGATTCCATCTGCTCCAGTTCTCTTTTATCACTTTCCTTGTCTCCAAAGAATTACTTCTAGAATTCTTCCTGAAACTATAAATCCTGCTGTTCTCTTCCCTTGGGATAGTCCAAAAGTTCGCTTTCTTTCTTTCTTTCTTTCTTTCTTTCTTTCTTTCTTTCTTTCTTTCTTTCTTTCTTTCTTTCTTTCTTTCTTTCTTTCTTTCTTTTTTCTTTCTTTCTTACTTTCTTTCTTTCTTTCTTTTAAATAAAGCACAGTCACTGTCTAAATAATATTATCTTGTTTTATGGTTTTCTCTTTATTAAGTAAGTATTTATTTAGCACCTATCATATAATACGCACTATGTTGAGTGGTAGAGATATAATGATAAACAAACTAAACAAATATCTGGACTTCTTCAGTGTACATTCTACTTTATAGAGAGTCCTATAATACATAGTAATAAATTATATACTGTATTAGAAGGTGGTAAATATTAAGGAGAAGAATAAATCAGAGACAGGAAAAATTTTGCAAATTAAAATAGAATTGACATAGAAGACCTTGAACATTGGGTGGTTTTTAACCAAAGACATGAAGAAAGTGAAATAGTGAGCAATGGGCTCTCAGGAAGTCATATATTTTAAATACGAACTATGCATGTAATGAAATCTTAAATTTTAACTTCAACTCTGACCTGTATCGTGAACATCACATCCCCATTCCTAACTACCTATTGATATCTTTCTTGAATAACTAACCTAAAAGGTGTGTCAAATAAATGTCAAAAACAAAAAAATTTCTTTTAACATCTGATTTTCTCCAACAAACATTTTTTCTGTATTCATTTATGTTTGCCATTTATTTATGTAAATGGCAAGTCTTGTTTGTTTTCCTGGCCAAAATTCAAATACCACCTTACCACTCTCTTTTCTCACTCCTCATTGCCAGTCCATACGCAAATGCTATTGATTTTACTCTTTAAAAATATCTGGAGTCTGAGCATTTTCATAACCATAGAAAACTCTGTGAAGACATCATCTCTCTCAAAACATCACCATCATTTATTTTGAATTGGCAATAGCTTCCAAACTGCTATCCTTTTCTAATTTTGTTTCCCAAAAGCCAATCCCCACAATAAACCAAATTGGTCTTATCATTTTTCTAAAAAGTAAACACAAAAATGACATCATATGCCACAGTCTTGTGTTGCTGGAGCCCCAAACTCCTGTCTTTCTTCATTGTTCTCTTTACTCCTTCTACTCCATCGCTCCGGCCTAGCTGTTTCTAGAAAACACCAAGCATCTCTCCCCTCAGGTTTGCAATTTGTCTTCACCTTTCTTGGAGTGTATGATTACTCAGATAATTGCAAGAATACTTAAAAAAATTTTTTTTTCAGGCTTCTGCTAAATATCTCTATTTTGAAGAAGACATTTCATAACCACTCTGTCTCTATTGGCCATAAGTCTAGGTCCTTATCCTCCTTTATTTCTTCTGAACACTTATTACCATTTGACTCTTGAAATATACATTTTTTTCTGTTTTTATTCTCCTCCCACCTGCACTAGATTATAAACTGCACAGAGTAGGAATTAGTCTGTTTTGTTTACCAGCGTATCTTTAACACTAAGAATAATTGCCAGGCATGTAGTAGGTATATGAGAAATATTTATTGAATGTGTCTTGGATGTATTCAATATGAAGCAAAGCAGATAGTTAAATGAGCTGTAAATCATTGGGGCTGGTTTTAGTCTTAACATTTAGTTGTTTTGCTGCTATCAGATTCAAAAATGACAAACAAGACACAAATACATCTGTCTACATCAAGAAAACCTTTTAGACCAAAAGCTATTTCTTTCATACCTAACTCTTTTAAAAGAAGTTTTTAGATTTTTTTTTTTGATTCCTCAGGCAGACTATATTATGCCAGACAGATAAAGAAGAACAAATGTTTCTTGGTTATGAATCTAAAGAGATATCTTGAATTTTCCATAAAAATATGTGAGAAAAGCATTTATATAGGCCATCCTGGTTCTGAGAACAGTTTAAATTTTTTAAAAATGCTTATGGATCACAATTCTTAAAAAAAATTTAGTAATTATGAAATAGTTATTTCAATTATATTATGTATATTTTTAATGCACCATCTCCTAGTCTCTTATTTTCCCCTAATCCTCTTAGTAATTATATAGCAGTACTTTCATCAAATTTCTAAACATTCATTTTTTGGGGTCATAAAAATCAACTTCTGCAATATTTTATATTTTCTATATTGATGCTTATTGGATTGGCAAAACTAAATGATCTACTAATCCAGTTACTCCGAATAAAGAATAATAATGAGTAGAATATTGACATAACAATTTAGAATCCATATAGAATGAAAAATAAATATATTACCTGACACAATAAGGAACACGTGGAGGCACAAAACTATTCCCCTAGCTCTAAAAAAAATTGCTTACATTTTCAGAGTAGCTGTATATATTCAGAGTAAAAACTAGTAATAAAAGATGCTTCAAAAGACTGCGATTCAGTTTTCTCTTTGAAATTGTTTTCCCTTATGTGCTCACCTATATTAGTCCTATGGTATATACTGTTGTTATCTCGAAGTATTAAAGTTTTACATCAGTAAAACAACATCTTTATCACACATGCATGCTGCTCAAAATCATCCATTTATTCTACACTACTTTTCATTTTAACTTTATAAAGTCTCGTTAATTTTAAGATATGCTCTTTAGGTTATTAAAGCAATTAATATTTATTTATAGTGCTTTTCATAAATTTATAAATCATGTGTCTGAAGAGATTTCAGGAAACATCTATTAAAGTCATTGTTTGTTCTTCTGGTTCAAATTTAATTAAGAGAAAAACTAAGCTCATTCAAAAATACTGTTTAATTATCATACTTGATTGTACATTCTATTTCATTGATTATATTTTTGAAAAACTGAAATACACATATTTCTTATTTCCTACTTAACGACTACATGTGTTAATTAAAGATCCAGTGCCAACATGAAACAGATAAACTGACATTTTTAATAAGCTTTCCGGCACTATCATTAATCATAATCTTAAACTGTCTGTGGCAGCTCACGTTGCACTTTGAAAGCTCCATTGTGTGGAAAAGCTTCCAGACTTTGGATTGTTTTGATTGTGTCATTGTTAGTTTAGCAAATGACAAAGATGCTATGAGATAATGCTTGCTTTTAACATAGAAGAAAGGAGAATAGCTATGTTCTTGCTTCAAATTATGTTAACACAATTTCAAAATGTACAACAGAAAAGCATATAGGTTTGTACACATGCTGCTTAGTTATCCCTATTTTTGAAAACAAACAGCGAATTTCATATACATTTCAAAGAAGCAATCATGTTTGTTGCTCCTTAAAACAATCATATGTAAAAAGTTCTATCTTTATTAAATAGAATTAGATATTTCAAAACAGCATGGTTAAGCAATTTGATAAAGTTATAAAGAGAGCACACCTGGGCCTGATCCCAAGTTTTCTGAGGAAAAATTTGACTGCCTGATAAAAAGTATTTGCACTCAAAACTTTGTTTAGTAAGAGATAAGCAGAGAAGTAAAAAATGTTTATAAGCAAAACAAAGAAGATTTTCCTTTATGATGAAAGATGTATGTTAAGGATTTAATCTTTACAAGCTCTAATCTTGGTGTTTGTGTATGTTTTTATAGGGATAGTGGGCATTGTGTAGATATAAAGGGAAAAATACATATTTAAACATGATCGTACATGTGGATTTAAATTATTTTTATTTTTGTGAATATAAAATACTGCAAATAACATAACTTTAAAGTGTATTAATAAAACAAAAACCCAGATATCATGACATGACACTAAAAAAATATCATTTAAAGTTTACTTTGTGGTCCTCTACAAAACTATCTTGCTTTCTCCTTCAGTTAAACTTAACTTAATTTTGTAGTATTTATCCTTAAACAATATATTGTGTGGAATTCTTGGGGCCTCTTTTTGATATTTATATGAACAGTTCTTATTCTTCTGCGGTTTGCATGTTCTCCCAAATTTTCTATTGTCAGCAGCAATTCCAGTCGGAGAAAATGTTCATTCATCATTAGACTTGATGTCTGATCATATCATTCTATCTTTTCGTATGTAGTAAAACTTATTTAACTCTGACTGACATAATATTTTTATTATATGTTTGTCAGGATTTTGGTTTTTGTTTTCATTTTTTTTTCTTTTATAAACAATCCTGCAATAAAAATGTATTTACATGATGCTTGGTACACACATGAAAGTTATTTTGTTATGTTGAACCCCCAGAAGTGCAACAATGACTGTGTCATAAATGCAGACGTGTTTAAGTAAACTAGGAAATTAAAATTGTTTTCCAAAGTCGTTGCATAAATTTAAACATTCAGCAGATATGTCTAAAATTTCCATTGCTACACAACCTTTTCTGCACTTGATATTGTCATACATTTCATTCTTTTCCGACAGTTTATGTAAAATATTTTTTCACTGTTACTTGAATTTTAATTTCCTAGATTATTCATGAAGTAGTGCATATTTTCATAGATTTTTTTGATCATACAATTTTTCTTTTTTGTTAAAACCAGCTCCAGATTTTTGTTTATATTTTCTACTGAATTGTTTGCTCCTTCAAATAATTTGTAGAGGCTCTTTACGGTGTCTGTATTTAAATCCTTTATTGATTGTATGTATTATTAATATTTTCACAAGTCTTTTGACTTGTCATATCTTGCTCTTGATAGTGTGTTTAATTAACACAAATTCTTAATTTCAAAGTAATCTATCAGTTATTTTTCTTTGCCCAACTATTTTGCAAACTTTAAGAAATTTTTTTCATTTGCTGAACTGATAAACTTTCTTCTACAGTTTTCAAATTTTGCTTTCCAAATATATCTCCATAATTCATTAGAAATTGATATTTTATCTTATAATGAAGGGCTCGTATTTCTCCCACGTGGAAACAAATAGACCCAGCATCATTTATTTAGTAGTTCACTATTGCCCTGCTAATCTGCAGTATCAGCTCTGTATATGTGAAGTTTCCATATAAATAAACAGTGATCTGATTCTGTGAATTGGTGCATTGCCCATTTCTGCACCATTATGATAGTATTTTTATTGCTATGATCTTATAAGTAGTCATTATATATACTAGAACAAACCCTCACATTTGGTTCTTCTGTAGACATAGCTTGTGTTTGGCTTCTTTCTCTTTCATATTACTTTTTGGATTATGCTATCAAGTCCCTTGAAAAATCGTATAGATTTTTATTGTAATTAAAATTTGGAGAAGATAATGTTTTATTGCTTTTCATAATTTTCTTATGATTCATATTTTTCTCTGCATTATTTGTAAATAATATTTTGAGTCCTTACACTGATTTTCTTTCCCTCTCCCCCTTATTTTTCTAATTAGGACTTATAATTCATTTTTAAAAAGAAATGTTGAGAGCAATGTCAGCAAGACAGTGGAATAGGAGGCTCCTAACTTTCCTTTAATGGACACATTGCATGAACAGCCACACATGACTCAGTTCCCTCTGAGAGAAATTACAAAACTAGTTGTGTGACTCCTACACCCTGGGAGATCGAGAAAATGCCCATGTCGAAACAGGTAGGAAAAGCTGAGACACACTAGTACCATAATCCCCACCTTCCATGAAGAGCCTTACAATAGGAGGGAACCCCCAACTCCCAAGTTCTTCCTAAGGAGAAAAGGATTTAGACTGAACATTTAGCACCCCAGCTCTTACGGCTGCCACTCAAGTGATTGGTTCCCAAATCAACTGATGACATTCAGCATTTGCAAGTCACCTAGGTACCACATTAAACAAAGAGGCAATTTTAAACAAAATCCTCCATCGCTACCACCAGTGACATGGAGCAGGAAAAATGCAAGCTCCCAGTTTCTTCCTGTGTAGGGTTTGATTGTATCCAGGGTCAAGCTTCCTAATCAATCTTTAGCTTCTCCCTGAGAGGAGAATGTCTATTCATATACAGCTCCATCTTCTAAGGCCTCCACCCAAAGGACTGGCTACTAAAATGCCTAGATCTGGGAGCTGATAGTGCTCTGCAGTTTTTAGTCATCCATGACACAGAGAACAAAGGGGCAGTTTTATACAGACATACAAGTACTCCTAGTGGTTATTTCCCCAGGCTTTTAGCACAGACCTAGTAGGTAAAAACCACATCTCTCAGTTCCTCCCTGAGGGAAGCTAGACTGTGTATCTAATGTCTCGACTTTCACAGCTGCTGTCTTATAATCAGGCTTCCAATTAGTCTGTATCTGAGAGCTGACAGGGCAAGCAATTAGTATTCTTCTGGGAACCTGAATGTGGGATTTTCCCCTCCTCTGGGGCACTGACTAAACTTGGTACTCTCTAATCTCCTAGAGGCCACTAAGGACAAAGGCGGGATTTGGAAAAGCACAAGGCACCAGAATCTTGGGCCAGCCTAAAGATTTTTGCATCAATATTCATCAGGCCTGTTTGGAAATGTTCTTTCCTATTCATTTTTTTTTTTTTTTAGGAGAGTTTGCAAGGAATAGGCATTAATTCTTTTATACAAGTTTGGTAGAATTTACCAGTGAAGCCACCTGGATCTGAACATTTCTTTGTTGGGAGATAATTCTTAGTACTGCTTCAGTCTCTTTACTAGCTATTAGTCTGTTCAGATTTTCTAGTTCTTCATAAATCAGTCTTGGTAAGTTGTATGTGTCTAGGAATTAGTCCATTTGTTCTAGGTTATCTAATTTGGTGGTGTATAATTGTCCATAGTACTCTTTTATGATTCATTATATTTCTGTTCTAAAAGTTTTAATGTCTCCTCTTTTTTTTATTTATTTAAGTATTCTTATTTTAATCATTTTATTTATTTAAATCTCTCTTTTCTTTGTTTAACTAAAAACTTGTCAATTTGTTTTTTTCTTTAAAGAACTCTTAGCTTTGTTGATCTTTTCTATTGTCTTTCTAGTCTCTGTTTCATTTATTTCTGTTCTGAATGACACCAAGTCTCACAGTCTGTTAACCCAATGACTCCCAGAATGATAAATAAAAAGGAATTCATAGCCAGATATATCTTAGTGGAACTTCAAAACCAAAGATAAAGACAGAATCTTTAGAGCATCCTGAAAGAAAAAAATAAGAGGGGGGGAATAGATTACTCAAAAAAATCAAATAGGTTGTCAATTTATATGTTAAAAGTAACAATGGTAGCATAAACAATAAAATACATTTTGCTGTAAATTTAAGCAAAATAAATTAATACACATATATTTTATATGTTTTATATAAGCTTGTACGATTTTACTAATAAAAGTTTGATTCCTTGCCCTTTCTCTACTTGACAAACAGGTTATCTTCTGGGGAAATTTACAAGATAAGCCATCTGGCTACATTCTCATAAAAACATAGGCTGTGAGAGGAATTAACTGCACTTAAAAAATAATCATGTTTATAATATATATTAGAGATTTTTTCCAACTGAGAATTTTTTTTCCATCAAAAGCTCAACACAGATATTTAGATAATATATTTAAGTGAATGTAGGTACCAAAAGTACCCTCTTACAAAGTCCTTTCAAATTTTATATAAAAACTTCTTAAAAAGGAAAATATATATTCTAAAACTCAAAAAATAAGTACACATTTCAAATTCCAACATAAATTCATTATATATTTCTTGTTAATGGTTATAATTCATTCTGTATGTAAATTTCTTTATACCGCAGTCCTAATTTCATTCTCTAAGTGTGAGTGGCCATAAAGTCACTCATCCGAATTCATCCATAATTCAAGTCATCAGCATAAACTGCCAAGATCCTTACACAATTGTTAAATTATGTAATTTTATTATCATGCATTTATGTACTTTTATTCTAAGTGGTTAATAGAACCGGAAGGAGTCTTGAGGACTTTATGAGAGTTTCATAAAAAGTACATTCGTGATGGCAGCTCCTAGTTTGTTGGGACCAAAAAATGCTTAGGGCTATCTCTCAGGAGTTATAAAAAGAGGGAAGGGTGCCGAAGGGCAGCTATTTTTAAATCTTTCTCAGTTGACTGCCTTGAGGAGGCATGGACCGTATCAGTAGAGTTAGGAGAGGAATTTTAAGTGGACTTCTGATGGGAATACAGCTTCTCTTAAGAGAAATACAGGTAAACAATGCCCAGCGGAGGACAATCTCTGAAAGCCCACGAAGCTTTCCACTGGTATTAGAGTCCAATTACCTATTAAACTTAGAGAACATCAGTGACAGATCATGACAGCAACTAGTCAGCTAGGACTTGGCCTTGCCACTGATCCAACACTGGAAAGAGCATTAACCATGTTTAGCAAGTTGAAGAAATTGTAAGGAAAAGAGTGAGGAAAATTAGAGAGAAAACCAATTACGCCCACTTTAGCTGTCCAGAATGGAGCAGGCTAGCGCAAAAAGAGAATATAAGTTTCACTTGAAATGTAATTCAGAGTTTGCCCATTATATATTAGTAAGGTTTCTTCAGATAAACAGATCTTAGAAATGTGACCGAAGGTGGGGACAGATTTTAAGAAATTGCCTCATGTAATTGTGGAGTCTGGTAAATTCAAAATCTACAGGCTAAACTAGCAGGTTGGAGACCCAGGAAAGAGGTACAGTTTCTTTTCCTCCAGGAAATTCTATTTTGTGTTAAAGCCTTCAACTAATTAAATGAGGCCCGCCTACATAATTAATTGTAGTCCGCTTTACTAAAGTCTACTGACTTAAATGTTAATCTTATCTAAAAAATACCTTCACAGAAACATCTAGACTGGTATTTGACCAAATATCTGGGTATCATTGCCTAGCAAAGTTAACACATATAATTAATCATTGCATGCAGACAGCTGTTTTAATCACTAAAATGAATTTATTTTAAACTAAAAGTAAAGTGATTGGAGAATTTTACTCTATACAAATAAAAATAAAAATCATGGAATTGATTTTTAACTGCATCAATGAGATTAGGAAAATTAGCCAGGGAAAAGGGAAAAAGGATTTTGCTTTCTTAAAATAATACAACATAAGAATGGTAACAAAGAGAAAAGAAATCTCTCTCTCTCTCTCTCTCTCTCTCTCTCTCTCTCTCTCTCTCTCTCTCTTCCCCTTTCTCTCTCTCTCTTTCTTGGCTATAATGGATCCAAATTTAGTGAAAGGGAAATTCTATCTTCTCTGGGAAAAATAATCTCACTTTCATTTTGAATATAGAAAGTTTACCAAAGTGCATCCAGTTGAGCCTAAAAAGTAGTCGGTCACAAGTCATGAGTACCAATTCTTTTTTTTTTTTTTTTCACATTTTGTTTTAACACTTGCAGCACCTGGTATTCCTAGGTGGTCTCCCATTCAAGTACTAACCAGGCCCAACCCTACTTAGCTTCTGAGATCAGAAGAGATCGAGCACGTTCAAGGAGGCATGGCTGTAAACTAACCATTCTTTTTTAACCTATCTTAATCCCTACCTTGGTTTACTCTAAAGTACTACCTACTTTGTACCTAATTTTAGATAGGTGTATGTGTTTGAAAAACTCATAAAGCCTCACCAATTGTACTCACTGTACATTCAGGACCACCAACATCTAATAAGCTCTAAGTGTTTCTCAACTTGCTTACTCCATTTTTCTACTCTGCTCTCCTACTTTCCTAGATTTCTTTTCACAAGTTCTGTCTTCTCTTCAGGCCTCCAGAACCTCTTCTTCCAACCCCAAAACTCTATTGATAAGCATGCTACCAATTTCTCAGTGAAAATAGAAGCAATAAGAAAAGATATCCCACATGTTTTTTATACCCTTAGTAAATATATTTGCTTCTACATATATTTCTTTAAATACTTTTAGGTTAGGTAAACTTCTATACTTCTTTCTAAGATCAATCTTCTTTATATACTAGATCTCAGTTATTCTTGCATACCAGAGACACCCCGAGAATTATATTATTCCTCATATCCACCATTTTGTTTCTCTAATGTATCCCTTTGAATGAACAAACAAATGCTATAGATATAACAGCAAAAGATACTATAATATCTCCAACATACAAAAAAAATTTTTCTTGACCTTGCATTCACCTTTTCATATTTCCTCTCACCTTGAGGCCAAAACTACTAAATAAGCATCGTCGCACTCACTATCTCCATTTCTTCATTTCCAATTATTTTCTGAATTCACTCTAATCAGACTTTCTTATCTACTAGTTCACAGAAACTTCTTATCAAAGTCACAAGTAGCTTCTGTATTACCAAATCCAATGCAAAACAATTACCACCCATCTTACTGGAACTATAAGAAGCATTTGACAGAGCTCATCACTTCTTCCACAAAAACTTTCTTCATGTGATTTTGGGAACATCGGTCTTTTCTGGTTCTTTTCCTATCTAAAGGGTCACTTCTACTCAGTTTTTTCTGTAATTTCTTATTCAACTTCTAGGACCTGGATCTCTAAATGTCAGAGATGTCTAGGGCTAAGGAAGTGGCCATTCTCTTGTTTTATTTGCTCTCAACAATGAATTTCTTGAGCCTCATAGCTGCAAATCCAATAATATGCTAAAGATTTCAAACTTTGAATGTTCTACCTGAACCCTACCTTCAAACCCAGGTTTATGTGTCAAACCGCCAACATGATACCTCCATTTAGAAATTGCCTCAAACTTAATAAATTCCTAACAGAAGATATCATCTGTAAAACTATTCTCTTGCAATCTGTCATATCAGTTGATAACTGCATTAGCTAGTTACTGTGGCACACACATTCACACACATATAATCATGCATAAATATACTCACGAAGATTGGAGTTATTTTTTGACTATTTTCCATTTTAACCCACATAAAAATCATTTTAATATCAAATAAATATTTTCTTTAAAAAATTTGTAAATACACATACACACACACTCCAATCACTCCCTCCATTCTGGTACAAACCAAGGTAATCTGTCTCCTGGATTATTTAGGTATACTCTTGACCGTTTCCTCTATTTACAACATGCGATCTCCACATAACGGTCAGAGAGCTTTTTAAAACAAAATGGAATCATATAAACTGTCTTCGCAAGACATTGAAATGGCTTCCCATCTTAGAGTGTTATGTTAAAGTCTTACAATGACCTACAAAGCTACATGAGACCTTCTCCCCACTACATTTACAGTTCTATGACTTCATCTTTAAACTTTTTCCATGTTGCTTATTCTCTTCCAGTGGTATTTGTTTCCTTTCTGGGCAGAGAACACTCCAAGCAGGTTCCCATTTCAAGGCCTTTGCACTTGTCCTTTTCTCTCTGAAATCTTCGCCATGCCACCACAGATGCTCACTCTCATGCTTCTTTCTGTTAATCTTCTCCAAAGTGACTTTGTCATAGAGACTCTGACTAATTAACCTCTATAAAATTGTCAGACACACCCAAGAATTTTTATATGTGTTAGCAGGCATTGCATAACTATATACCACACATGATTTGTTTGTTTTCCTTTATCCCTCTTGAATGTGAGACCCATGATGACAAATACATTATGTTTTGCGTAATGATGTAGCCCATGTGCCAAGAACATTACCTAACATGGAGTAGATGTTTAATAAATATTGTTAAAATAATGGATAAATGGATGGTTGAATAGATAGGTGGATGGATGAGTAGATGAGAGTTACATTGTGATATCAGAAATAGAACCTTTTACAATGCTCCACAGGCCAAAAACCAAGGAATCAGTAAAACCTTTAGAAACACTTGTGTAATATGAAACAGAAGATATTATCCCAATTGTAGGATAAAGCTCTAAGTATAAAGCAAGATTCCAGGTAAAAGGTTGGTTTACTATGCATTTATGAAGACATATCTTAAGCTAACAGGTTTACCAGTACTGGTTCTTATACTCTTTAAACTTAAGAGTATAAGGAAAATAGCAAAGAGAGTTGTGGACACTAAGTAGTCAGGGGAGTTGCAATAAGATACTTCCACTAAGATTTGCACGGATGCATGATAGAGCTGAAGGAGTAAGGGACATGAAAGGTGATGGATTTCCCACAGAATGTCTTCAGACATTGATAGTATAAGCAGAGCTGAGACACTTTGCCTTCAAGCCTTGGCACAATAAAAACAATTTTTCCAAGATATAAGATGGAATGATTGTTAATGGCTTTACCTACTTTTTTTTTTTCTTTCTTACTGTTAAATTTCAAAACTCTGTTCAGAGGTCTGGCTTGTGGAAATGTTTCTATTAGCTTGACAAAAACTTCCCAAATCTGTTTATAGACTTACTAAATGTTAAGATATTTTATGAAATTCCATGAATACAAATTTGATATCACTATTTAAGTTTTACCTCATGACATCAGATGTTATCATTATCCTCTCATCTTGACTTTTGACATAATTTGCTTACCTTAATAATATTACCTTTAATACAATGGAAGGATGGTATTTTCTTATTTGTCTCTTTTCTAAATCACAACGATTTCTGTAATAAATTTAGAATGAGTCATACATATGTCACTCAATTATTTTGATAGAATATTGAAATTATTATTACAATTGGGCACAGAATCCTCTATAGATTTGAATGAGAAATATTTGTCAGTCTATCCAAAGCATAAAGAAAAAAGAGAATCCAGGAGTTTAGAAGTTAATCAACCTGAAATAAGTATGTCCTTACAAATATTATATTTTTCCACTAAAAGGAAATTGATAGGTAGTTTTATTTAGCAACACAGCTAGAGTACTTCCCCCACACACTCAAATTTATTAGATAGGAAATATTATTATTATTTTCACCAGATATTTTTCAATATGATTAAGCATATGAAGTAATGTTGCTCCCTCTACTTTATAAATAGTATTTTCCCAATTATATTGAAAACAAGAGAGTTATAACACACACTGGTTTTCAGCATTCTAGCCATTCTTTAGGAAAATTAAGTGTGCTGTCTTAAAAACTGAATATTTTATCCTGAATTGTTTGATTTCATAGCAACAGAGACAGATGAAAACAATTTAATGAATGAAATCTGACTAAACAAATGAACTTCTTCATCTTCAAATCTACATAGAAATCCCAGCCTTTATCAGACAAAACTTGAAATTATGTGTAGAGGCATGGAAACTTATTATTCATTTTGTTTTCATTGATTAATAGATTTCTCATTTTTGCCAGCAGATAGCTGGCAAATTGCAATCTAATATAGAATTGCAATCTATATTAGTAATTAATTGAATAGTCTTATCATTTTTTTATGTAACAAAAATGAACAAATGACACCTAAGTTTAGGTGAGATAAATCAGCTTTTTTTTTTATCATCTTACTAATATTTTCTCACAATATTTTTTTCAAT
Organism: Pteropus alecto; assembly: GCF_000325575.1. Classification (NCBI taxonomy): domain Eukaryota; kingdom Metazoa; phylum Chordata; class Mammalia; order Chiroptera; family Pteropodidae; genus Pteropus; species Pteropus alecto. The sequence goes on along the minus strand of NW_006439231.1, from coordinate 3,508,641 downwards.
AAACATGTAAATGAAAGAGGCCTCCTTAGTGCTTAATGCATCAATATGTGATTTTGTCACTGTGCAAACATCATAAGAGTGCACTTACGCAAACTTAGTAGCTTACTACTTACCTAGGTTATATGGTATAGCCTATTGCTCCAAGGCAACAAACCTTTACAGACTGTTTCTGTACTAAATATTGTAGGCAGCTGTAACACAATGGTATCTGTGTATCTAAACATACCTGAACATCGAAAAGGTATAATAAAAATATGGTATACAGTACTTTTTATAACTGACAGCACAGTAGGTTTGTTTATACTAGCATCACCACCAACAAACAAGTGACATGTAGCACTACATTATGATGGCTATGAAGTCACTGGGAGATATAAAATTTTCAGCTCAATTATAATCTTATGGGACTGCCATTGTATATATGGTCTGTCATTGACATAAATATGATTATGTGGTACCTGACTGTATATTTCATGTTATAATTATCAGTATTTTAGAGTTACTTGGCTAGATACAGTTGAAAATCACCTGTCAGATTAAGATGAGTCTTTAAATGGAAATGTTAATTTGTTTCTCTTTTTGAATTATTAACAGTTAAAATACATTTATAATAAATGTTTCTATTAAATATGCTCAACAGACAAAACTAAAAACTGATTGTAATGGCATACTTGAGAATGAATCGGACATACTTTTCTACTTTCAATATTTTTCAAGTTGCATAATATTTATGTAGTATGTGTAGAAATTGTAAATATGCTCAGAGATTGTACAACAGCCTCAGGCCATAATTATAAGAATATAGGTGCCAAAGGATAAATATTTTTTTGTAACCAAAACTAATCACAAGAGAACCTTTAGACAAAAGATCAGAACCAATTATGGCTACAAATACAGTAGCAAATGTTCTGTGGTCAGAGCTCTAGATTAAAAAATAGAACACCGGGGCTATAGTTTTATTTTATTCCTGATCCACATTAACAAATAATAAACCTTAAATAAATGTATTTTAAAAGCAGGCATAAGTGAATGGATGAAAATTGCAGACTTATTTTCTCATATTTATGTAAAATAAAATTCCATAAACATTGTATCTTATAGCTACTATTTTTTTCTCTTAATAGTTGTGAGTCTAAATGGAATATGTAGAGAATACATTCGTAAATGTGGGAAATTAGATTTTATCCATAAACAATTTCTTTTATATGTTATAAAGAAAACAACAACAATAAAAACCATCATGTATCTTGAAGTTGATATATGCAGCAGATTTACTATAAGAATTGTATTGTTTTCCAGGTGGCTATGTAAAAATATTTTTAAAACTAAAAACAAAATTGCATCACAAAATGGACAATCTCTGAGAGAATAATAGGACTGCAGTTAGAGGCTCTGGAATTAATATTCTCTAATATAAATATACCAACTTAAAGATAAAACCATTACTTGACTGAGAATAATCCTGAGACTTCTCATTTAGATAAGCAAAGAAGAGGAAAACTTCTGAAATAAAAAGAATCGAGGTTTTAGTAACTAAGCAAACTCTTGGGCTAGCTTTTATGCTATAAAACTTTCTTTTCTTTTTTAAAAAATTATTTATTTAAATTAGTTTCAAGTATACAGTACATTGGTTAGACATCTATATAGTTCATAAAACAATCCCCCCAATTTTTCCCTCTCTCCCTTGGCCCTCCAGCTAGCCATCATATTAATGCTAATTGCATTCCCTCTGCCATGCTCCTCAACCCTGTGACCAACTATCAACTACTAATTTGTACTTCTTTTTTTTTTCTTAAATAATATTTTTATTTTTAATTACATTTGGCATACAGCATTATATTAGTTTCAGGTATACAACATAGTGATTAGACATTTATACAATTCATGAAGTGATCACCCTACTAAATCTAGTACCTATCTGATATCATACATCATTATTTGAATATCATTGACTATACTCCTTATGTTATATGATGACTATTTTGTAACTACTATTTTGTACTTCTTAATCCCTTCACCTTTTTTACCCATCCTCCTACTTCTTTCCCATATGGCAATCATCAAAATGTTCTCTGTATTTATGAGTTTGTTCCTGTTTTGCTTGTTTATTTTGTTCTTCAGATTCCTCATATGAGAGAAATCATATGGCATTTGTTTTCCTCTGTCTAACTTACTCCACTCAGCATAGTACACACTAGGTTCATCCATGTTGTTGAAGATGGCAAGATTTCATTCTTTTTTATGAGTGAGTAGTGTTCCATTGTATATATATATATACCACTTCTGCTTTAAACATTTATCTATTGATGGACGCCCAGCTTGCCTCCATATTTTGGTTATTATAAATAATGCTGCCATGAACATATAGATTCACATATTCCTTTGAAGTGTTTTGGGTTTGTTCAGATAAATACCCAGAAGTGGAATTACTGAGTCCTTCTTTTTTTCTTATTATATGTAGCTTTTATTTTAAAGTCCATTTTGTCTGGTAAAAGTATTGGGTTTTTTGTTTGTTTGTTTGTTTGTTTGTTTCCATTGTCATTAAATATTTTTTCTATCCCTTAACTTTTATTCTGTGTGTCTTTCAATCTGAAGTCTCTAGTACACAGCATATGAAAGGGTATTGTTTTCTTATACATTTAGCTGCCCTATCTTTTAATTGGAGCATTTACATTTGAAGTAATTGTTAATAGATATGTAGTGAATGCCATTTTATTATTCATATTTTTTTTATTTTTTTTCTTATTCTTCTTAAAGAAGTCCCTCTAGCTTTTTTTTTTTTTTTTTTTTTTTTTTTTTTGTAATGCTGGTTTGGTGTCAATGAAGTCTTTAGCTTTTTCTTCTCTGGGAAGCTCTTTATCTGTCCTTTGATTCTAAATGATAGCTTTACTGGGTAGAGTAATCTTGGTTGGATGTCCTTTCTTTTCATCACTTTAAATATTTCCTGCCAATTTTTTTCCAGCCTGCAAAGTTTCTGTTGAGAAATCAGCGGGCAGTCTTATGAGTGTTCCACTGGAATTAACTAATTGCTTTCTCCTGCTGATTTTAAGATTCTTTTTTAAATTTAAACTTTAACATTTGAATTATGAAGTGTTATGGTGTGGGCCTCATTGGGTTCATATTGTTTGGGACTCTCTGAAATCCCTGGGCTTGTATGTCATTCACCAGGTTAGAGGAGTTTTCAGCTATTATTTCTTGAAATAGGTTTTCAATTCCTTGTTCCCTCTCTTCTTCTTCTGGTACCCTTATGATGAAAATGTTGATACACTTGATGTTGTTTTATAAGCCCCTTAAGCTATCTTCATTTCCCTGTATTCTTTTGTTCTTGTTGCTGTTCTGATTACTTGTTTTCTGCTACCTTATCATCTAAATTGCTAGTTCGATCCTCTGCTTCATCTAATCTACTGTTGATTCCCTCCAAGGGATTCTTCATTTCAGTTATCGTATTCTTCATTTCTGATGTTTTTATGTTTTCTATTTCCATTTTTACGTTCTCTATCTCTTTTTTTAAAGTTCTTACTGAGTTTGTCTACTGTTCCCCTAAGTTCATTGAGCATATTTATAACCAGTGTTTTGAACTCTACATCTGGTAGATTGATTGTCTCCATTTTGTTTAGTTCTTTTTCTGGAGCTTTGTTCTGTTCTTTCATGTGGGGCATGTATCTTTGTCTCCCCATTTTGGCTGCCTCCCTGTGTTTGATTCTATATATTATGTAGGGCTCATATGTCTCCCAGTTTTAAGAGAGTGGCTTTATGTAGTGTGTCCTATGGGGCCCAGTGGCACAGTCTTAACTAGTCACCTGAGCTTGGGTGCTCCAGGTGTGTCCTTCATATGGGTTGTATGTGTTCTCTTGTTGTAATTGAGCCTTGATTGCTGTTTATACATCAGTGAAAGGGACTGACCCTCAAAATTGATTGATTGCGAAGACTGGCCAGTGAGTTGCTGACCCTATGGAGCAGAATTGGCTTTAGCAGAGCTCTGGTGTCTGCCTAGCCTGCTCTTTGGGTGTGTTATTTTTGGATGCAGCCCTTGGTTGTGCTCAGATTTGGTCAGAGTCCAGCTACTGGGCGTGCCAGCCCCAGGGCCTCTTGGTAGGGGCCCCACTACATGTGAAGTTCAGCCACAGCCTGTGCCCTGCTTGAGGCCACCTGGCAAGAATCTCAATCAATCCGCAGATGTCTGCCATCCATTCTGGGCTTGGAGGTGTCTTGGGAGGCCAAGCCGCAAACTGAGGCCAGCTGCCACTAGTGCACAGTTTGGGGCTGCTCAGCAAGAGGTACAGGGAATGCTAAGGCCAGGTGCTATTTGCTTGGGTTTTGCAAAGCCGTGATAGGTTTTAGGAAAGTTCACAGCATGAGCCAAAACAGTCCATTTGTATGGAAAAGCCACTGGAAAGAGCTTGGGTAGCCTGCAAGTTGGATGAGGCAAGATTTCAGAGAACTACCAGGGCAGGGTGATCAGTGTTAGCTAGGTTAACGAAGATTTAGATATGGCAGCCGCCTGTGTCAGCATGCTGGGAATGGGGAGGCTAAACAAAGAAGCAATGGGTTCTTCCATCATTTCTATCTGAGAAAGCTCTTCCTCCATCCCTCACCCTGAAGCCAGACAATTTAGTTTCTCTCAGTATGTCCTTGGCACCTTTCAAGTTACTGTCCCAGTGCTGGAGCTCAAAGCAAGTAATTCCATAAGCAAGGAAGTCTGTGCGCAGACCCCTTAAGAAGAATGTGCGATCATAGTCACTCTTCGCCACACTCAGCCACACTCTATGGTTTTCACAGCCAGAAGTTGTGGAGATTTCTCTTCTCGGCACTGGAACCCTGGGCTGGGGAGCCCAGAATGGGGGCCGTTACCCCTAGTGCTCAGGTGGGACCTTTGCAGCTAAGAGATCCTTCCCTATTCTCAACTCTAACATGGGTGTGAGACCAACCTGTTCTGCATCTCTGCCCCTACTATCAATCCTGAGGCATCTTCTCTTTGTGTCTCCAGTTGTAGGAATTCTATTCAGCTAGACTTCAGGTGACTCCTAATGATGGCTGTTCCATAGTTTAGTTGTAATTCTGATGTGGTTGTGAGAGGAGGTAAGCACAGCATTTATCTACTCCATCACCATCTTCATTGGAAGCCCAAAGTGTCTAAGGTGTAAAAATCTTCATTATATTTTGTCACCTTTTGATTTTGTGCTTTTGATTGATTTTTTTGTGCTTGATGTATATTCAATAGGTTTAATATGGTAGAGAATAATGGACATTATGGCCAATAGGCAATATTAGAGGTAAAGTGGGTGGCAGTACAATTAATCGAGGTGATCAAGAAAATAACTGTCAAATAAGCCACAACCTAAAATTAAAGTGGTTTAGAATAATAGCACATGGTTGAGGGTGACAGCATGAGCCAAGCTGACTTCCAGGACCTAGTAAAGAAGGAGTTTAGTTTGCTGTTATTAAGAAAAACTAAAATGTAAATCAGAAAAGTGAGAGAAGCATCAGTGTCTTGTTAAATTTAAATACAAAATGGAGACCGAACTTGAAAATTCCCCAAGCAGACAAAACCATTTTAGCCACATAAGTACAATAAATCTTGCTCATTTCATAAACATAAGTGAAACATAACTTAGGTCACTTTTTGTAAATGCTCTGAAAATCATAAACACATCTTAAGCTGTTCCCCCAAGTTGGCACGAGAAAACCACTTTTAACCAATACCCTATTCTTAAGAAAATTCTCTTGCAATAACCCATCATTGTAAAGAATAAACATCCTCTGAATTTTCACTGTATAACCTGTCCTATAACAATGTACCTCTGAGCCTCATTCCATGGTTGGTTTGAGAGCTCCTTGTACATGGCATGTTTGTATATGCATAATAAATTCTTACTAAATACTATTTTATTAATCTAGTGGTTTTAATTTTGCTATTTATGGATTTTTGACAGTATAGATTAGGACCATAAAAAGAGATTTCAGGCTTCTAACTTCCCTGTGGTCACCACAAGCACACTGGACACCAGGTCTGCTATAGAGAGGATAATGGCATAAACAAATCAAAATCACACAACAAAATCAGAAAGACAGAGATCCCAATATACTCATTCCCTGATTAGAATGGTTTAAGGGGCTAGGAATGGTCAAATCAAGTGGAAAATTTTTGTTTTCCATATATCAAACTGATATTTCATAAAATACACAGTTTACATTGTTTAGAGTAAATCAACATCTGGCATTCATAACTATTCCCTGTGTGATTCGTTATAGTTTTGAATTTAGTTAATTTTTTCCTCTTTTCTGTCATTTAGAAATATAACTTTTTGAATTTGTGAATAATAAAGGATGGACCAACACTACCTGCATCAGTAATAATGTCACCAAAAATAGCATCAGCACAAGTCAGGTGAAAATCCATTCTAAAGGAGTAACTTTCCATCTAAAAAGAAATATGTATTAGGGTTTCTCTTAATTGCCACATAATTGCACATTATATATGTTTTATCTTACCATTTTCAAATTTATAAGGACACTAATGAGAAATGTTTCAAGAGCCTTGCTTCATACAGGTTACTCGGCAAGAAAATATAAATTTGTCTTCTTGGGGCTCTGTCACTTTTTCTTTTCATTGCCGACTGACATTGAAGAGGAGTGGTTACATTCTTGCATTAATCTCTGTGTGATAGCACTGTGAGCAGGACTCTGGCACTAGGAAATATAAGTAGTAACAGGCAAAGTTGCCATAGAATGCTCAGAAAAGACCTGGACAAAACCAGTACATATGGAAGCACTGCCAAAAGGAAGCACTTGTCATTTGCCATGCTAGAAGAACAGCGTGTCAGTCAGTATCCCTGTCCTGAGATTCTGAATATGAGACCTTCTAATTACACATTAGGTCTATTTCAATCAAATGCAGTATGGCAACAGAAACTCTTAACTCTAAGCTGGAAAGAAAGGAAAAGAATATTGGTGATGTTTATTTTTTTTCTCTTGTTGGAAAGTCTGGTCAAGATGACAATGTGAACACATGCATATCTTTTTCTTTCTCCTTTGACATTTTTGCAAAGAAAATAACATATTTTTAAATACTATGATTTAAAATCTTATAAATAATTGAGAAGACTGTGCCCTTTTGAAATAAACTTAGAAAATAAATACAAAACATTAAAAAATGTCTAACTTATCTTAGAAATATTCAAAGCAACTATAAGAGAAAAGAGTCCACAGGTGCATGCAAACATATACATGCATGCACACAAACACACATATCTTGATTCTATTTGTTGTAGCAATAATATTATAAATGCATAGGGGGAAAATAAACAATATATAGAAGATAGAAGCAAAATTTGTAAAGCATTCTGAAAATTAAGAGAAAAATTAAATAATTCATTTCATTTCATCTAAAGTATTTTTGTGAAAGGCATCATCATGCTATGCACTACTATCGTAGAGCCCAAAACCTAATGAAATTGTGATATCATCAATTTTAAATGCATCTTTTTATCAAAATGTCATTTACAAAAGTGTCTTAGAATTAGTTTAATACTGTAAATGAGGAAATGTGTCAGATTCTAGGATGAAGTGATATCACTATGATTAAATCAACTGCTTTTACATTTTATATACATGAATATATTTGTTGACATGTAAATTCAATAAAAACTCCAGATATATTTTCACATTAGATAAATTCTTCTGAAAGTATAAATCGTGTAATAAAAATAAAATGAGTTTTTATATAGAATAGCAATTAAAGCAGTTTTGTCCTAATAGTTATAAATATATATAAAATATTTATATATAAATATGTAAAATTATATATAGAAATATAACTGTATCTATAATACAATATTATAAGCAAGCACTAGGGATGAAAATAACCAATGGAAGGTAAAATAAAATCAATTGTTGTGAAATAAAAACTAAGTTGGCATAAGAAATAGATACACAAGAAGCATACTATCAAAATTTGGTGAGAAGACGAATCATTTAAAATATATAGACAGGAAGTCTTCATCAAGAATTTTAGAAGACAGTGTAAGATGTTGGAGTCAAATCTACTTTCTGAATATTCCTTCCCAGTTTATTTTCCGGGATTAGCCATAGTAACAAACACGTTTCATCCTGTATTTAATTATTCATGAAGTAGAAACACCATGAGATAATCTGTACTCTTAATATTTTCCTCATACCTTCCTCCATATTAATGTTTTCCAAACTCTTTCTAACATGACTTTCTCTAAGATGTCTCTAAGTCATCTCTGAGTATAAGGCTGGAGTCAACTGAGCAGAGCTCTATACAGCCCAGCCACCTGCTTTAACTTTAGTCAGAGAATCTCGGCATTTGTCTCCTCTATGTCCTCACTTGAGAGAGGTAGAGAAACTTACTTGCACATGAAGATTTACATATTATTATTTAACAAGGCAGAATATCTGAATTCAGACTATATTGGCAATACTAATAGGCAGTAGAGTTTTTTTTTAATCTAACAGTACTTAGAAATTTAACAAGACTGCATGAATTTTCATACAGAAACAGGAGAGGTATCTTGTTCGGTTAATAAATATGATGGGACAAGAAAAGAAAAAAAATATCTTATTTAAAATTACAGCCAGTAAACATTGTCTGTATTCAATATGGCAAGAGTGTCTAATAAAAAGACTGTTGTACCAACAGATCATTATGGGAAAACTGTACAAAATTAATATGCATTATAATTGTTGGTACATTGTCATTTTAAATATAACTAGATGCATCCACATTCATCTTGACATTATTATAGTGATAATTTTCACCAGAAACTGCAAATATGATTGTTAAAATATTGGCTATTTATACCTCAAAAAGAATGTCATGTAATTAGAGCTGCAATTCACCTTCATTGCAATAAAAAGATAAAACTTGAAAATAAGTCTAATACTTTAACTGAAAAAGAGAAAACCGGACAGTTTGTCTTTGTAATTTTGAGAGAGGAGACACACAATTAAATTTGACACAAATACTAGTGTCATCTTCTATAAAAGAATCAAACATTTACTGACAATTTTTTAAAAATTATTTTAGAGCTTATCTATTTAAATCAGCCATTTTACAATTTTGAAAAATGTTGTAAGCAAGCATGTCTCTTAGACAAATAAGAGGAAGGGATTTAAATTAAAAATTCAAAGGTACTTTTTTTTTTGATGACACATTTATAAGCATGGTTGTGAGCTCTGGATATGTAAGTACTTGTAGAGAGTGATTTATATTTACTAAGGGTTTATTTTGTGTCAGCCATGATTCAAAATATATCATATATTTTGTCTAATACAGCTTTCATCCCAACCATATAATTTACTTGTGAGAAATTTGAGACTTTGAGAGGGATGAACACAAAATTAGTAACAAAGTTTGCTAATTCTCAGCTCCATATCCATTGTATAATATACTATATACCCTAAAATTATCAAGTTTATTAAGATTTGCTATTAGGCTCCACATAATCCTATGTAAAGAACTGTATTGCAATGTGGATCTACTTTAAAGAGAAATTCATCAGCAAACTTGGAGGAAGTGTACATCATTGCTTACAGAATAAATGAAAACAAAAGCTTATCAAGTTATGAAACTCTCAATGTAGAAAATGTGTTACCAAGTTATGAAAATAAACTTTAATACATATTTATGTTTTTATTAGTCAATTTTAAAAAATTCTAACAAGATTGGTTTCTCTAAATTCCCAGATTTGTTACTGGTATATATATGTTAACAATAAGAAATGTGTTTTACCCAGGCAGACAAAAAATTTTCTTTTATCCACCTGTGTAAGACTTGGCTCCAGAATGATAATATTAAATTTAAAGTTGACTTGGAATTTAGCACACCAAGCTTTAACTTGGAAATAGAGTATATGCAGCAGCACATGCTATAAAATCTCCCTAATTGTCAATAAAACTGGCAAGAGTCATTGCTTACTATTTGTTAGTTAGTAAGTTTTCAAATTATAGAATTCATTTGTCATACTCCACTTAGTATATCTATAACTTTCCAATAAAAAATGCTATCTTCAAGCCGTTATTTTAATGAGTGAAGGATTAAATGCTAAAATAAGAGGTGATAGAAGGGAAATGTGAAAGGCAATTATATCCTGTTTCTTAAGATAGAAATAGGGATCACCTGGTGGTTCAGATTGCTGTTCTCAAAGACTTTGCTTAGGAAGACACATCAAAACCTAGAGAAATAAACAACATTGCATCAAATACTGACATGGTTTCAGATGCATCTGTGGATAAGATTTGTTCAGTGGTAGTGAGGATGTATTATAATTACTTTCAAACAGCATACAGGGACTAAAGAGGTGATTGTTATGATTCACTGAAGCAAATTTACATCTGTATGGAAATGTACCTCTTGCTGTTACATGTCATACTTAAAGAAATATGCCAAAATTATTCAATCACATTAAATACTGTTAATATTTGCCTGTTTTTCAATATTTACTTAAATGTTTTAATAATTTTTGAAATTATATACATTTTTCCTCAGACCAATTTTGTCACTCACTGGACAAAATGTGAGATAGAAATAAATTACAGTCCAGAACACGACAAAGTTGAGAAAATAATAAAAGTGGTTAAGCACTGATAGTATAATTTGAACTTTCTGAGCTGCCCTATTATGACAAAGTTGTCATCCAGTAATGAAAAATAATATAAAAGGGAGCTATTAGAAATTAGAGTAAGCATTGGCAATGTGTTAGGACTTCTCATCATTTTTAGGCAATGAAAATTGTCCAAAACTAAGATGAACGTTATTTAAAATAGGTTGCTTCTCTATCAACTGAAACAATTAGTAGGCTCTTCTCATTGTGCATTGCATTTTGAAAAACATATTTCAGTTTACATTTTATGTCAAAATATTGTGTTAGCAGTAGTCACATTCCTGCCCTTCATCTTTTTATTTTTCAAAACTATTATTCATATGTATATTCTTTCCATCTAATTCCAGTATGCAGTAATAGCTTTGTGCTTTTGATATGTCTTCCTAAGTTCCTCTATTAGTTAGGACTTCAGAGGCTCTAAGCAAGACACAGTCAATGTCTGAAAATCCTTCGATGAGATGAAAAGACTTTTACTACAGAAAATGATCTAAAGACAAGAGTTTGTTACCAAAAACATGGTTAGTAATGTGTTTTTGAAGAACTTTGATTTGTTTAATTCATCATAGAAAGTTTGACTTTGTGTACTCAATCCTAGAGGAGGAAGTAAAAGAGTTAAAATAATGATTAAATGAATATGACTAATAGAATATTATTTATATTTTTTTCATAAGAGATGAATGATATAGCAAGTTGTCTGAGAGCCAGGTAAATGGGTAAAATTAGAAGTTGACTGCACTAAAAGAAAATTGGAGCTCGGTTTACCCTTACGTACCAAAGAGAGACATTTGGGAAATAGATGGTGTGTTTTTATCGATATCACTGATCTTAGTCCCAATTCTTCTTTTGATTTTATCATACAATTACATTGCTAGTCCATGATTCTAATACAAATCCTGAATACAAGCAAAATTATCTTGCTTCTCTCAGAAATTACTGGTATTACAACCTAACAAGAACATTTTCCTCTCACATTTCCTAATTATAATGTAAAACCTGAAGTTTTCAACTAGAATAAAAAAAAAAGTGATACTTTTTACTTCATGACAGTTGCTTCTCTAACCATGTGTTCTCTAAAATTTCTCTACTAGATTGATGGATTTTCAAATCCACTCATCCACCCACTGATTATAGATAAGCTATATTCTTTAAAATGATGAAAAAGAGATATCTGATTCTCTTTAGTCTTCTCATATGTATATTTGAAAACAGCTTAAAATTTCTGTAGATGTAATATTTGTTGAGGAAATCAAAATACATTATCAAAGTAATTTCTGTGAGTGACGGTATCTTTTTAGCCTAATTTATCTAATATATATTCCTTTAAAGCAAATATATGTATTTCTGTGATTTGATTCAGTCCACTAATTATGTACTCAAAGCTCTGAATGTAGAAAATGTGTACCCATAATTCAAAGGACTTTAAAGACCCTTTACAATCAAGAAAATATAATTCTAGAGCTTATCTCCAGGTAACGCAAGAGAAAATTACACACTTCATATGAAAATTGGATTTTTAGATAAACATATTGTGCATAGACTTGGAAACAAGGTGACTTTAAGGGAAATCAATTTCCATACAGTTTTATAAGTGTTATCAGACTTAAAGTGGGTTTTATCATTTATTCATCTATAATGTCTAACACGTTATCAAGTGAATATATTCAAATATATTTAATTGAAACTAAATTGTTTCAAATAATTTAACTTGAAATTATTCACAAATACAAAATATTTTATCACTAAATCTTTAAAATATGTAAATACTTTGAAGACTTATATTAAGAGGAAGCGTATCAAGATTCAGTCAGGAACTACACCACTAGGAGGTGTTTATATGAAATTTGTTATAGGAGTTTGACCTTACACATTTGTGGGAGCTGTTTAGGCATTCCCTGTAAAATTGCTGTGCTCATATCTGGTCCTGGAGCCTGGAGTCTTCAGGACAGATAGTGAGGAAGAGAAGATGTATATAAAATGACGGAGAACAAAGACAAGTATTACCGCATAAGGACGGACTGAAACCCATGTCAGCTTTTGCTGCTTCTAATATTGATGGTATGGCTGTCTTGCAGAAGCTTGTACCCTTTCCCATGGAGCTAAATGCTTGGCCCAAAAGTTGAAAAAGCTACAGGGGGATCCAGAGAATTAGTGGAGCAGTTGCACTTCTGACTACAGCCTAACACTAGAGAGATGAGCTGACAGATAAGTGACAGCGTGTATGAGTTACATATAGCTGCTGCTTCCTTTAAGCCCTTCAAATCTTGTACAAGAACCTCTTCTGTGGCTCATCTTAAATTGAAATATTCAGAGAAAGGAAACTTGGGAATGTAAATCAGCATAGCCAAATTGACACATTACAAAGCCACCGCAGCCAATACAATTTTTGATTCCACTTCTCTGCCCCTGAATTTTAATCTCAAATCATCAATTTTATTAGTGTTAATAATTTCTATTTTGTTTCCAAAAAGAAAAGTATGCAGTAACACATTTTCTTGCAGTTATTTTATGTGGTATGTATAGATGATCTTTTTTTTTAGGTCTGAAATTGTCATCAAGTAGGTAAAGATGATTTATACAATGTTTAGGTAAGCATGAGAAGAAAGGTAATCATAATTTTCACTGATTAGAGGGAGAGGTAAAGAAAAATTTCTCCTTTCTGGTACAAAGAACAAATTTAAATAAAAATAGAATCTGAGAAGCTAAGCCTAGTGTTGCAGAAACTTTATTATGCGTATCTTAAATGATCTGTAAAATAAATTCTAAAATATTGCTGCTTCTAAATTCATATTTCTCTCTGAGTCATATATGCCATAGTTAATTGCCTATTATTTTCTCAAAACTAGAACATAACATTTACTGTATATTTTGCAGTGATTTTCATTGTCAGATGATGAGGTAAATATCATAGGTTATTCATTTAAAAGTGAGAGGAGTGCTTCTATTACATGAAAGGACTACTTGGTATTATCTAAGCACTCACTCTATCTGATACACATTATAGAAAGTTACTTTTGAAATAAGAGGCCATTTGTGTATGTATCTCTACACCATTAAAAATTTCCATCAAAACCGATGTTCATAAATTATACTTGGAGAAAAATTTTGAGTTTATAAAAAAGACATTGAACCTATATTGTAGTTATTATATTTTGGGCAACCAGATCAGAATAAGACTGAATTTAACGTATTAATATTTAAAATATTTAAAGCTCTTATTGATGTGTGGATAAAACTAAGATCAAATAACATTGAGCTCCACTATTATCCCCCACTGAGAATTCTCTAGTGTATAACTGGGAATCCCCAAAGAGAGGATGATATGATCTCAGAAAGTAAACTTGGCTTCTGGCTGGGTAATTGCTGGCCTCAATTGCTTCTATTTTTGCCTTTCACCTCTTCTCTGTCCTCTGTTATCCCAAGATTTTCTGTCAACACTCACCCTCAGCTCACTGTTCTGATCTCTGGCTCCACCAAGATGTCCTCTGATGACCTCAACTAGAGACAGACTCAAACTGTTACCTCTAATCTTCATGAAACTGAAGAGCTAAGAACTCTCTTATAAAGTTATAATCACAAAGCGATTCCTATGAGGCTTTTCATAGAATTCACAAAATTTTATGTGTAAATTACCCAGCAAATACTTTTAATATAACAGATATTTTTTAAATATATTTTTATTATTTGAAGGAAAAGCTTAATAAGGAATCAACTGTATTAGAAATGCCATAATTCCAGCTAGTTATTCCACTAGGCAGAAGTTTACACAACATGAAATTTGTTGTTCTATATTCATCAGACAGACAAAATATGATCAAATTTTCCTAATTACTCCATATTTCAATAAAATTACTTTCCTATTTTGATGAAATTTACTAAATGAGTTATACTTTCTAAATGGATGAGTATATATATATATATGAGACCTTATTAAAATAGAATTGCTTACTTATATGAATATTGCTTATTTACAAGAACAATTTGGCATTGTTTTTAAATAAGTATTATGAATTTGTGACATTTATTTTGTAATTGAAATATGAGTTTTCTAAAAAGAAAACTAGTTTACAACTCAAAACACTAGTTGAACGAGGGAAAGCTCAGGCTAAATAATAATAAATAGCAATGAATTTCTTTAGAAAAGATATATGGTTTATAATAACTAGCCAACTATCTTCATATTCATAAAATTAAACTACTGTGACTCAAGATTTCTCAGGCAAATAAAAGAACTCTATGAAAGTAGGTGTAAATTCTCATATTTATCTTTTGAGTTGGTGACATATTTGATTATTATTTTTGAAAACAGATCTGTTGCTATATAGTTTTTTTTAATCTTAAATGAAGCTCAAAAAATAGTGATATCAGTTTGAGAGAACCAAAGACCATATACATGTAGCAAAGAACTAAATGCACATATTATAGCACCTTCTACATTACTCCTATATAAAAAATATTACCCTAAAATGTAATAAGAGATTATATCTGTTAATATACAATTATTTATTGAGTGGAAGAAAAAATTAGACTAATTACCATACTTGAAGGGCTTACAGTATACAACCCTAAAAAATCAACAAATACATACACACACACACACACACACAAACACACACACACACACACACACACACAAGGGATAGTATGCCATTTGTCTGAGTCCTAGGTGAAACCAGAATTTATCCAAGTTGATTCAAACAAAAGGACTCCAATAGAGGGACCCCTTTCATAGGCTTAGGCAGGTTTAAAGAAATAAGTGAGAGATTATGAAGTAATCAGTAATTAGCAATAGCATAAAACTCAAAACTACCCTAGGGTTGAATGGACATAGGACAGAACCAGGGTCACTGGAGATCATTAAGAACTATATCTTGGGAGGAAGGGCTTCAATCTAGGAATAACACAGTTATTGCTACAGATACTGGACAGGAAAAGGAAGGGAGCTAAAAAATCCAAAACATATATATACACACATATATATATACATACATATATATGTGTGTATATATGTGTGTGTGTGTGTGTGTGTGTGTATGTATGTCTTCTTTGTGCCTCCCGTGTGTGTGTGTGTGTGTGTGTATATGTATGTATGTCTTCTTTGTGCCTCCTATAACCTATATTTACTCTCCACTGTCTGAACTTCTTCTAGGAAGCCAGCTGGTCAGAAGATCTTTGGCATGCTGTCTCTGAGAGATAGCCTCTTAGGTTCAGAGCAAGACGAAGAAAGTCAAAGAATGGGAGTATGGGGAAAATGAAGAATAATAGACAGAGCACCCTTGCTGGTTTCCGATGCATGTATTGATTTCTCTCCCAAATTTTATATTTTTAATTTAGTCACTTTGATGGTCATTTAGAATGGACACTAGTAACAAAGAATGACAAATTAGCATGTAGAATAAGATGAAATTCACTCTCCAACACACATTTTCAGTCATGAAAAGCAAGCCCTATTCTTAATTCTATTGAATGGAAGACTTATCATTGCCCATTTTTTGTCCTCTTTTTCTAGAATAAGTCTAACATTACTATCCAATAATTCACTGACATGGTTTTTATATGTCACAAACTACATTTTTAAAGCACATAGAATTAATATTAATGAGAGTTATATTTCACTCTCCCTCTTTTTTATTAAAAAGATAGCTAATGTGTATTGAGGTTTTACTGAGTCAGGTATCATATAAAAACTTTATATACATCGTTCAATTTAATCATCTCACAAAACATTGATATTTCTGATTTCCTCTTACCCCTGTTTTATGGAAGAGGGAACTGAGACTAACAAATTGATCGAGGACTAATTATCATCAAGAAACCAAACTAATTCTTGAACAAAATCAGACTAACACAAAAGCACATTTTCTTAGCAACTATGTTTTTTTTCTCTGTAAAATTATCTATTTATCTAATTAGTGTCAGTTTTACTTAATACTGTAGTCCTAATCACAACTCTCTAAGATAGGTTTTATTAATTTAAAGGTGAAAAAACTTATAGTCTCAGAGAGATGACAGTAAATGCTAATAAATAAAACATTATGAAATCTAACTATCTTTGTCATTTCTTTTCACTATAGTCTGTAGCCCAACATAAAATGTTTTGCTGACATGAAAAATTATAATGGAGGCATCTATCTCTCAAGAATCAATGCTAGTCGGTGAACTGGACAACAGTGCTGTCATAGGTCATATTCTGAGGGAAGCCAAATGTAAGTCAGAGTTTAGTGTCAAGATGTTTATTAGGAACAAACTCTTGCTATCAACACCTATGGAAAAAAAAAAAAAAAGAGGGAGCAAGGCAAGATAGGGCAGGCCCAACAACTTGAGTCAACACTTCAGGAGCTCTAGAGTTAAAATGGTTCATCTAAGCTGTCCTGTGTAAAACAGAAATGATGAAGCCCCTATACCTTCCTCCCCACCCTGCCCACCTCAATGTCTTACTATTTTCTTACCAAGAAAAGGCATGACCTTGAGCAAGGGTGCTCTCTGTAACTAAGAACATCCTGAAAGTTCTAATGGCTGAAGGCTGTCAGCGTCTGGGGTAATACTTTCTTTCTTGAAGGAGAGTCTGGGTTGTATCTCTCCATATCCACAAATGTATTTCTCTCCTGAGATATATGAACTAAACTTAGCAACAATTATAAGCCTTAGTATTCATTTTCCCTAAAGTTGAGTTGATTTTGCCCCAGAAATACCATATCTTATGGTGTGTCTGCATATTTAGATATGTCCATTCAACCTGTGTTCTTTCTAAACTTTAATTCATTTTATATATATAATTTTTTTTATATATATATATTATATATTATATTATATATATATATTTTTTTCTATTGGTCTGGACATTTCAACCAGGTTTTGAATTTTTAAATTACTCATATATGTCAATCGCCAATTGCAAAAGCTCCTCTTTCCGCGTTCATAAACACCAACAACAATACAACTTTCAAATATACTCTTAACCTATTCCAAAATGCATCGTGGGTTTGTGGTAAATTTGTGGTTTGCAAAGCTTCATTTACGGACTATGCCAGGGCAGTAGAAGGCTGTTTTAATCATTGGAGGTTGAAAATCCTATGTACCATTGTTAAAGCAACACGGTTTCTCTGCAAAAAGAAGCTTTCCCTTCCTCTCTCTAGCCAGCTAAATCAGAATGTAATTAGGACAAAGAAAAGAAATCTGAAGCTCAAACAAAAACTGTATTGTTATGAAGTTTAAAGGTGAATTTGTACAAATATCAAAAACTAATTAAGCAGAACAGGTGATATTTAACTACTTTGAAACTTTGAGAAAGGAAAATTGATTTTTGTCTCATTGGATTAAATTACATTTTCATATTGATTGACACAAAGCACTTCTGTTACTTCTCTTCCAGACAAGGTAAATACACTAGCTGCTATTTATTCATGAAACCCTATCTCTCAAAATTTCAGAGAATGTTATTCTAGCATTTTATTATTGAACAAATATTTTGACAGGTGATGATATTTTAGAAGATAAACAGAAATATACATCCATCTACTTCCTCTATGTAATTTAGACCTAGAAAATAAGGTATAGAAGTGGTAGAGTATAGTCACAGGTCAGTTTTGTGTGCGATGTAGATTAAGATCAATGGAATCAATAAAGTTTAATTAAAACTTTAACCATTCATTATTTTTGTCAGTTACAAAGCTAAAGAGTTGAGCTAAGAACTGCTAGAGTTTCAATAATCGTTTTATTTCATTTACTTTCCCAAAGTCACTAATGGATAAGGATAAAAACATGTAAGCCCCCTAGAACCATTAAACTAAAAGAAATTTAAAAAAAGTATCCTAAGAAAATGAAGCAGAGAAGAGGATCAGAATATAGAAAGAATTTTATTTTCTAAACTATAAAATACTCCCATCTCATAGAAAATGCACCAGTTTTAACTGATTTATTTGTTTTGTTTTGAATTTTGGTTTTAAAGTAAATATTGTGATAACCTGCTTGGAAAGAGGGAGAAGGTTTAGAGAAGCAATCCGAAGTTAATCTTGAAAGAATGAAATAATTTTTATGATCACTGTTTTAGGCTTTTATTATGCTGATGGAAAATATGAGCTAAAAAACAGTGTGGACTTTTTGAATAGTAGAGAGGATTTATTTATGGTTTTATGGAATAAGATCCAGAAAAGAAATACAGCACAAAAATTTAAAAAATAAAAATCTCATGAAAAACTCAGAGCTAATCGATAATTTTATCGTTGTTCTAATTTGTATTCTCAAACTAAAACTTCAAATGGCTTTCCTTCTTACACTGAATGAAAGTCAAGATATTCAATGGGCTTTAAGAGGTAATAAATGACTTTACCCCTAATTACTTTTCTGATCTCATTTCTTAATATCCTCTACACTGGTTTATTCTGCTCTAGCTACACTGTAATCATTGCAATTCTGTAAATATTCTAAATACACTCACAACTCAAGTCCATTGTAGCATCTGTATCCTATATCTCAGGTGACTTGCTTGTCACTTCCTTCAACTCTCCGCTTACATAGCAAGGGGTGCTTCCTTAATAGTCCTATATCAAATTTCATCACTCTTCTCTCACTTTGCTTTAATTTTTCAGTTATATTACCACTTTTTGCAATATTGTATTTGTTTGCTTTTTGTTATTGTCTGTTTTCCCCCCAAAAGTCTGTCTCCTCTGTGAAAGCGTAAAGCCTGTTTTGTTCACTCATATCCTAGTACCTGCAGGAGATTCAATAAATATTTTCTGAATGAACAAATGGATCTCCTTACCTCTCAACAGAATTTTTAGTATGAAATAAACTTTCATTTTTGTGTTATGAAGTTGATTGTCCCTTCGGGCATGGAATGAAGCATTTAGTAGAGCTCTAAGATAAATGCAGGCGAGCATCAGCTCATAGTTGCCTCCATGGTAATCACTGAAGTAGGCAGTTAATCTGAGAGAGAGGAGAAGCATCTCATAGGGTTATGTATATTTCCATGTTATTGAGGTACAGAAAAAAGAGACTGAGAAAGTACCTGTACTCATTACTTATTAAAGTGATAGCTATATAATATAAAAGAGTTTAATAAAGTCCCATTCATTGGAAACTATTTAAATATGATTCAGGCATATGGCTTTACAGCAATTTAATGTGACCAAAAGATAGAAATGAATAAAATCAGATGGTTTAATATAGAAAAAATGCAACACACACACACACACACACACACACACACACAAGCTCAGAGCTATCTTATAATTTTATTATTGTTCTATTTTGTATACTTAAACTAAAACTTCAAATGGCTTTCTCTCTTACACTGAATGAAATTCAAGGTAGTTTAGGGGACTTAAGGGGTGATAAATGACTTTACCCCTAACTATCAAAGGTGTTCTTTCTCCCTGGTGAACTTTTATCAGGAGTTGACGAGCAAATGATTTGAGGCCAAAAATGGTACAGCATGTGGAATTTCCTCTACATATATTCAAAGAGCAATCCTACCCGGCTCATCTCAGCCTGTTTCAAAAACTCTACAGATTAAAAAAGACAAACATTTAATTCTAGGCTATCTTTCCTCTTTTTCTTTAAAACTCTTAAAAAGTGTCATTTCCAATTGCCACTCCCCCCCCAAAAAAATAATAGTTACAAATCTAGTCTTAATATTTTCCCAACTATAGAAGAGAAAATTAGCTACTAGAAATACAGATGACTTTTAAGGGATTATATTGTCTCCTTTAGGCCACTAATGTGCCATTCAATGAGAATGAAATGAGAACCTATAAGAAGAGGAGAGACACTTTATTCCAGGTCATACCACTAAGAAGAAGAGAGACACTTCATTCCAGGCTATGTCACTAAATCACTGATTTCATATATAGAATAAAGTACAAAAATATCTAATTGTCTTAACCAGTTAGATGTTTAGAAGAAATTTGAGAAAGGGCTTTGCACAGGCCGCCACTTCTGAATCTGAAGCCTAAATCGAACAAACCTTTTAAATGTGAATTACTCTGTTCTCTATTCTTTCAACGTATATGATAGCAGGGCTTATCAGTTAATGCTTTAAAAAACTTGTTGAATAGTGATTGAGTTATCAAAGTTCTAGCATGAATTAGTGACTAGAAAAGGGACATATTTTAATTTCTGTTCGACATATATTGACAAGAACATTAAAAAGTTAAGAGACTGGCCATGCTTTTTTAGATACAACATCAAAGATATACTCTATGAAAGAAATAATTGATAAGCTGGACTTCATTAAATTAAAAACTTCTGCTCTGAAAAAGACAATATCAAAAACCTCAGAATGCACAGGAGATGGAACCCTAGTCCCATGGCTCAGCCTAGAGTTGGCCTGGTTGGGGCGAGGGTGCGGGGAGTGTGGCTGCCATAGCCTTGAGCCCCAAGAGGGTATTCCTGTGCTCAGCAGGGCTTGCCCCACTCTCTAAGGTGCATGGGCAGCCCATGCAAGATCCCTGCCTGACCGGGTGGGGAACGAGAGGCAGGGAGACATGCAGGTGCATTGAGCTGGGAGGATGTCTCAGAAAAGACCTATATTCTATCAGCAGGAGCTGAACAAGACAATCTGGGTGGTATCCAAGAGTTACCAGAACCTGTTTCTGTTGGATTCTTGGTGCCCATGGCTCTGTGTGTGCTGCTCTGTCACAAAAACTGGATTACGTGTGGCAGTGAAAATCAACTATCCAGACCATTTCAGTCCATTATTCAAGCCAAAAGGACCTGTAGAGAACTGTGGTTACTTATACAAAGCATAGAAATGTGATTGGTCTGTTGGATATTTTTATACCGGCAAGGTATCTGGAGGAATTCAACAATGTGTATCTGGCAACCCATCTTTTGGAGCCAGATCTGAAAAATATATTATGAAATGTCAGAAGCTTATGGATGACCATGTTGAGTTCCTTATCTACCAGATTCTCCAAGAGCTCAAGTAAATACATTCCAGTGACATAATCCACAGGGATCTAAAACCTAGTAATCTAGCTGTGAATGAAGACTGCAAGTTGAAGCCAAGAGATTACATTCAGTCTTTGACCCAAATGATGAAGATAAACTTCGCAAATGTATTTATTGGTGCCAATCCCTTGCTAGAGAAGATGCTTGTATTGGACTCAGAAAAGAAAATTACAACAGCATAAGCCCTTGCACACACCAATTTTGCTAGGTGACATGGTCCTGATGATAAACCACTGATGGATCCTTACAATCAATCCTTTGAAAACAGAGAACTCCTTATAGATGATAGGAAAACCTGACTTATCACAAAATCATCAGCTTTGTGCTGCCACCCCTTGACCAAGAAGAGATGGAATCCTGACCACCTAGTTTCTATTCTGTTGATCCCACTTCGCTGTGAGGGGGAGCCCTCTTATGAGAATCTCTATAATATTATTTAAGTGCCTCTCGTTGCAAAGATTTCCTCCATGGTGAAGTAGGGGTGTGTCTGTGTGTGTGTGTGTGCATATGTGAGTGTGTATCTGTCTTTGTGTGAGGGTAAGAGAATATGTGCAAACTATGATCACAGTAATTTTACATGGAGTTACAGATGCTCCATAGCAGCCTCTGCTTGCTCTTCTCTGTGAAGGTCAGCTTAGGCAGTCAAGAAGTGTCATCTTGTTAGGGTCGTTAAATGCAAAATAAAAAATATTAAATTTTTAAAAAAGCAATATCAAGAGAATGAAGAGACAAACAATAGCTAAGAGAATATGTTTGAAAAAGACACAACTAATAAAGGTGCTGTTATGCAAAGATATACAAAGAACTCTTAAAAATCAACAATAAGAAAACAAATCATCCAATTAAAAATGGGCCAAAGACCTTAACAGACAGCACAGCAAAGAAGATATACAGAAAGCAAATAAGCATATGAAAAGACATTTCACATCATATGTAATCGAGGAAATGCAAATTAAAACGACCATGAGATACCACTACACACCTATTAGATGGCACAAATCTGGAACGGTAGCAGCATCAAATGCTAAATGTTTATCAACAGGGTGTAGAGTAATAGGAACTCTTTATTGCTGGTGGAAACACAAAACATTATAGCAATAATTTTGCAGTTTCTTACAAAACTTAGTATGCTCTTATCATATGATCCAACAATCACACTTTCGGGTATTTACCCAAAGAATGAAAAGTTATGTTGACACAAAATCTATATGTGAATGTTTATAACAACTCCTCGTAATAGCTCAAATTTTGAAGCAACCACGATGTTCTTCAGTAGATGAATGGATAAATAATGGATAAATAAACTGTGGTATATTGAGATAATAGAATATTATTTAACACTGAAAATAAATGATCTATTAAGCCATAAAAAGAAATAGAGGAATGTTCGATTCAAATGACTAAATGAAAAAAGACAGTCTAAAAAGAATATGTAGGACATGATTCCAACTCAACTATATGATAGCTGGAAAAAAGCAAAACTATGAAGACAGTAAACAGATCAGTTGTTGATGGGGTGAAGTGTGGGGGAGAGATAAATAGGCAGAGTGCAGAGGATTTTTAAGACAGTGAACATACTCTGTTTGATACTATAATGATGGATATATGTCATTATATATTTGCCCAAACCCATAGAATGTATAACACCAAGAATGAGCCCTATGTAAACGATGGACTTTGGCCAATTACAATGTATCAATGTAGCTTAATCCTTAGTAAAAAAATTACCATTCTAATGATTGATTTTGATAATAGGGGAGACCATGCATGTGTGGAGGCAGGAGGTATATGAGAAATCTCTGTTCCTCCTTCTCAATTTTGTTGTAAACTTAAAACTGTTCTAAAAACAGTCTTTATAAAAATAAAATAAAATATGGTCTTTAAAAAATAAGTTAGAGGAACATTGGAACTGAAACTAAACATTATGA
Source organism: Pteropus alecto (assembly GCF_000325575.1). Classification (NCBI taxonomy): domain Eukaryota; kingdom Metazoa; phylum Chordata; class Mammalia; order Chiroptera; family Pteropodidae; genus Pteropus; species Pteropus alecto. Next base: position 3,485,141 of record NW_006439231.1, on the reverse strand, counting down.
AAATTCTTGAATTAAATGAATAAAGAGATCTGACCTAACATTTCAAGTGAGATTTCTTAAAATACTCTTCCAGCAGAACTTAATTAAGAGCAGTGGCTATCAAATTTCAAGTTATCAGATTTCTACTATGATTATGTGTCATAGAAAAAAAAAATTAAAAGTTGCAAAGGGATGGTCTAAATCAGTAATATTTTTTAAAACGTGGTCCATAGGAGAGTTACGGTCAAGACGAGGGGGTAGGTAAATGCTGTGCTTGCCTCCTCTCATGACAACATTAAATTACACCTAAATTATAAAACAATCAACCTGGAGAACCATCTGAAGAGTAGGTGAACATAACTCCTGTAACTATGGATATAAAAAAAGGCCACATCAAGACTGGAAAGAGGGCCAAGGACACCAAACAGCTGGCTCTGCACCTACATGTGACAGTTGATCATCCAGGGGTCCCAGCTCCACTCTGGGGCTCCCTAGCCCAGAGTTTCAGTGCCGTGAAGAGGAAGCCCCACAAAATCTGGCTTTAATAATTAGTAGGGATTCTGACGATCCAGGTGAGGTGGAAGGTTACTGGAAACCCAGGTGTTCCCTTAATTTAAGGGGCCGGTGCACAGACTCACTCACTCACAGGCACTCACGTTGGGCTCCGTGGAGGGACAGCAACATGAGAGGCATCAAGACATACAGGGAAGAACTAGTGTTGTGTGGCTTAAGGTCAAGGAATGGAGGGACAATTAACATTGTTCCTCTGTTGAGCCATCTTCTTGTGCAGTCTACAAGCCGGTGCCTGTGATGAGCCCTTCCTCAACACAACCAAATCTAAATCTGAATTGGCCTGATGAAATCTGCTTTCTTCACTAAGGTGACTCTCTCAAATCCTGCCCCACCCATCTCATGAATTGCCAGAGGCATATTCTCAGTTAGGCAGCCAGGCCCTCCCAGCTCTCTCAGCAGGACACTCTTTGGGCAGAAATCTGCAAGGCTCACTTCACGTAACTCCTGGGACAGTTTGAGTGGTAGACAACCAGTCTCTGCTAGAGCGGCGATATTTCTTGAACAAATCTCAAGGGTCTGCAGGCCCCAGGTGGATGGTGGTAGTCTCGGTGTAATCTCAGACTTTTGTGACTGTCCACAGCTCAGCACTGTCACCAAATCTGGGTCTGCACTAACCTGGGAAGCCCTACCAGTCCCATCCTGGTGACTTCTCAGAACCTCACCTCACTTACCACCTTGCTTGCTTACCACCCAGGACTCCTTTACTTACTGAGCTTTGCAGGCAGCCAATAGTCAATCTCAGACCTCAGGGTGCCCTGGACCTTTTGTTGAGCTGTCCAAAGCCTGGTGCTGGTGGCAGCCAGCCTTGGTTTGCCTCATGGCCTCTCCCATGTGTCTTCAGGTCCAGCACAGGCAGTGACCAACTATAGATCACTGTGTAGCTCCTATGAGATACTTTCAGGTGGTCACAGGCAGTGAAATAAAAAGCTTCCCAGACAAGAAAAAGCTAAAGAAATTCATCACCATCAAGCCATGTTAAAGAAATGTTAAGGGGATTCCTGTAAAAAAAAGAGAAAAAACATAAATATGAACAATAAAATGGCAATAACTATCCATAATCACTTTCAATGTAAATGTATTAAATGCTCCAATCAAAAGACATAGGTTAGCTAAATGGATAAGAAAACAAGACCCATGTATATGCTATCTACAAGAGACCCATTTTAGATCAAATGACACACATAAACTGAAATTAAAGGATGTCAAAAGATATTTCATGCAAATGGAAATGAACAAAAGCTGGGATAGCCATACTTATATCAGACAAAATAGATTTTAAAACAAAGACTATAATAAGTGACAAAGAAAGACATTACATAATGAGAAAGGAATTAATCCAATAAGAGAACATAACCCTAGTAAACATTTATGTACCCAACATAGGAGCACCTAAATATATAAAGCGAATATTGACCGACGTAAAAGGAGAGATCGACAGTGATACAGTCATAGTAGGTTCTTTAACACCCCATTGACATCAACAGACAGATCTTCCAGAGAGAAAATCAACAAAAAAAGAGTGAGATTAAATGATACACTAGACCAGCTGGATTTAATTGATATATTTTGTGCATTTTACCCCAAAGCAACAGAATATCCATTTTTCTCAAGTGCACGTTGTACAGTTTTAAAGATAGACCACATGTTGGGCCATAAAACAAGTCTCAATAAATTTAAGAAGACTGAAATTATATCCATAAATAATGCACTATTAAACAATTAATGTGTTAGCAATGAAACCAAGGAAAAAATCAAAAGACACCTTAAGACAAAGGACAATGAAAACACAATGACCCAAAATCTATGGGCCATAGTGAAAGCAGTCTTAAGAAAATAATTCATAGCAATACAAGCTTAATTCAAGAAACAACAACAAAAAAATCTCAAATAAACAATCTAACCTTACACTTAAAGGAACTAGGAAAAGAACAGCAAACAAAGCCTAAAGTGAATGAAAGAAAGGAAATAGTAAAGATCATAGCAGAAATAAATGAAATAGAGTCTTAAAAGCAATATGAAAGGTCAATGAAACCAAGAGCTGGTTCTTTGAAAAGATAAACAAAATTAATAAACCTTTAACCAAAATCATCAAGAAAAATGAGAGAGGACCCAAATAAATAAAATCGGAAATGAAAGAGAAGTGACAACTGACTCCACAGAAATACAAAAAATTATAAGGAAAGACTACAAGTAGTTATGTGCCAACAAATTGGACAATCTGGAAAAAATGGATAATTTTTTAGAAAAGCACAATCTTCATAAACTGAGTCAAGAAAAAAGCAAGTAATCTGAACCAACCAATTACTACTAATGAAATTGAATCAGTAAACGAAATACTCCCAACAGACAAAAGTCTGAGACCAGATGACTTCACAGCTGAATTTTACAACATTTGAAGAATTAATACCTATTCTCAAACTATTCCAAAAAATTCAAGAGAAGAAAAGACTCCTAGGTTCATTGTATAAGGCCACTATTACCCTGATTTTAAAATAAGACAAGAAATTACTAA
>NW_006439231.1:3454821-3482008 GCF_000325575.1 Pteropus alecto | reverse complement strand
TAATATTAGCAAACAAAATATTAGCAAACAAAATATTAGCAAACCAAATTCAGCAATACATTAAAAATATCATACAATCAAGTTGCATTTATTCCTGGGATGCAGCGTTAATTCAATTTCTGCAAATCAATTAATGTGATACACCACATTAAAATATTGAAAGGTAAAAATTATATGATCATATTAATAGATGCAGAAAAAACTTTTGACAAAAGCCAGTATCCATTTATGATAAAAACTCTTGGCCGTATGTGAATAGAGGAAACATACCTCAACATAATAAAGGCCATAAATGACAAACCCATTGCTAACATCATACTCGATGGGGAAAAGCTAAAAGTGTTTTCTTTAAGATCAGGAATACTACAAAAATGTTTACTTTCCCCACTTTTGTTCAACATAATATTGGAAGTCCTAGCCACAGCAATCAAACAAGTAAAAGAAATAAAAGGCATCTGAGTTATAAAGAAAGAAGTAAAACTGTCATTTACAGATGACATGATATGATATGTAGAAAATCCAAAGAGTTCATCAAACAAACAAATAACAATAACTGTTAGAACTTATAAATGATTTTAGTAAAATATGAAGATACAAAATTAATATGTAGACATTACTTGCATTTTTATACACCAATAATAAACTGTCAGAAAGAGAACATATAAAAAATAATACTACTTACAATTGCATCAAAAACAATGAAATATATAGCAATAAATTTAATCAGGGAGGTAAAGACTTGCACTCAGACAATTATAAGTCATTGAAGAAAGAAATTGAAAAGATACAAATAAATTGAAACATATACTATGCTCATGGATAGGAAGAATTAACATCATTAAAATATCCATACTACTCAAAGCAATCTATAGATTCAATGCCAATTCCTATCAAAATACCAAAGGCGTTTTTCAGATAACTAGAACAAATAATCCTAAAATTTATATGAAATCATAAAAGACCCCTAATATTCATGTCACCATGAGAAATAAGAACAAAGTTAAAGATATCACACTACCTGATATCAAATCATACTGCAAGGCTATAGTAATCAAAATAGTATGGCACCGGCATAAAAATAGACACGTAGATCAATGGAACTGAATAGAGAGCCCAGAAATAAATTCACACCTATGATAAAGGAGATAAGAATATGCAATGGGGATAAACACAATCTATTCAATAAATGGTATTGGGAAAACTGGACAGATACATGCAAAAAAAAAAAAAAAGGAAAGAAACTGGACCACTTTCTTACACCATATACAAGAATAAACTCAAAGTGGATTAAAAACTTAAATGTATGACCTGAAACCATAAAATTCCTAGAAGAATACATAGGCAACAAACTCTCTGACATTGCTCTTCATAGTATTTTTTTTCTGATATAACTCTTTTGGCAAGAGAAACAGAAGAAATATTAAACAAATAAGCCTACATAAAATTTAAAAGTTTTGGCACAGCAAAAGAAACCATTAGCAAACAAAAAGATAATCTACTGAATAGAAGAAGATATTAGAATTAATATCCAAAATTTATAAAGAACTCATACAATATAACACCCAAAAAACCAAACAATTTAATTAAAAAATGGGCAGAGGACATGAATAGACATTTTTTCAAAGAGGACATACAGATGGCCACTAGACATATGAAGAGATGCTCGACATCACTAATCATCAGATAAATGCAAATTAAAAGTACAATGAGATATCACTTCACACCTGTCAGAATGGCTATCATCAATAAATCAAAAAATAAGTGTTCATGAGGATGTGGAGAAAAGGGAACCCTCACACACTGTTGGTAGGATTGCAAATTGATACAGCCACTATGAAAAATAGTTTGGAGGTTCCTCAAAAATTAAAAATAAAACTACCTTTTTACCCAGCAATTATACTTCTGGGTATTTATCCACAGAAATCCAAAAACACTAATTTGAAAAGATATGCACATCCCTATGTTCACTGTAGTGCTATTTTCATTAGCCAAGATGTGGAAGCAACCTAAATGCCCATCAGTAGATGATTGAATAAAAAAGACATGATACGTATATACATGGAATATTACTCAGCCATAAAAAAAATCAAATCTTACCATTTGCAATGACATGGATGAACCTAGAGGGTATTATGCTAAGTGAAATAAGTCAGACAGAGAAAGAAAAACACCATATGATCTCATTTATACGTGGAATCTAAAGAATGAAATAAACAAAACAGAACAGACTCATAGATACAGAGAACAAACTGGTGATTGCCAGATGAGAGGAGAGTTAGGGATTGGATGAGAAAGGTGAAGAGATTAAGAAGTACAGATTAATAGTTTCATAGGGCGTATAGTCAGTAATATTGTAATAACTATGTATAGTATCAGGTGGGTACTAGACTAGTTGGGAGAATCATATACAAATTATGTCTAAACACTATGCTGTACAACTGAAACTAATATAAAATAATATTGAATGTCGATTGTAATTGAAAACTAAAAACAAATTAAAAGTTAAAATTAAATAAAAATAAAAATGATCCATGTACCATACGAATAATGTATTAACTGGGGAGACTTTTCAAAATGCTGACTTTTAATCCAATCCTACTTCTAGCAAAGTTATTTTGTAGTAATATACAAAGCACAAATCACAGTTGCTTGAAAAAAGAAAGATTACATGTTTGACGTGGTCATCATTTCGAAGGAGAACTCTGCCCTAACTTAATATGAGGAGAGAACAGAGAACTTTCAATGAAGTGCTTCAGCCCAAAGTGTCACAGTTGTCACTTCTGGTTGATTAGAAATGGTTATTACATCGCATAGCTTTAAGAGGGTGAAAAGTAAAAATCTCCATGTATCTAGAATAGAGGAAAAAGAGACATTGGTGAATACCACACCTACAGAATTCAAATCTCTGACAAAAGGGAACAAAACATCTTTCTTTGCATTTTTTAATGAGTTCTATAAGCATGATAAAATTTGATAACCATGGTTATTACCTCTGAATCAGCTTCTACTGTAAAGATGTTAGAGAAATTTGACTTGAACTGGATCTCTTTATTCATTTAATTTAATAATTTAATTCAAGATGTTCAGTTCTGTTTCAGTTTGTCACATAAATATAATGGTCTCCTAACATTCAATGTCTCTTTCACTATAGTAAAACAGAAGTCAAAATATACATAGTCCTTTCTTAGTTCATAATATTGAGGATATAACATCAATAAAGCATGGCACTCATTCATTTTTACTGCTCTGACGGACTGTCTAAAAAGATGGACTAAAAAAGTAAATGACAGGGGAAATACATTTCTGTATATGAAGTTTCTGAAAAAGTTATTTACACAGTATAGTTTCTGTGGGTCAGTTGTCTTAACTACTACAGTAAGTCGAGGAGCTCATTACCCTCATTTTGAGTCTTTCACATTTATGTTTACAGAGTTGTTTCAGGAGTTGAAATTAACAAGAAAACAAGGTATTTTGCTTTGTTTTGCATTTCTCTTAAACTTGAATACTAAAACTAAATAGACCTACCAAATAATTTAGGCTCAATAATATATAAGGTTCTTTGATAATTTATTGCCATTTGTAATATAATGAGTTTGCTAATAAATAAGTAAAAGAAAATTGTGAAAAGTGCCTTATGACTATCAAAATGAGTCTTATGTAAATCTGCCATTATTTAAAATGAATAAGAGAAGAAAATATGCTATGAAAACAGTTTTATGCAACTCTTCATAGAGGATTAAAAACTTTATGATTTTAGGCATTTCTTTCAGTGAAGGGAACAGCACATAGTACTGATTTTTTTATTGGGCCATTTGACAAGCTAGATGGCAGGTCACAGCTGAAAAGACAGCTGGTGTTAGGCATTACCCATCACTCATATGACAAAATCTATTGTGAGCTTAACTTTGCAGTGCTCAAATACATGCTAATCAGGTTCAGTATCTAACACTGAATCAGAAAGTAGAACAGGTGTTTTCATGGCGTGAAATAGAGTATGTCCACATCACATATGGGAAAGTTTGGGTTATGTTGTCAAAATCAAGTTTCTCTCAATGACTTGACTAATGCTGACAATCAGTTAAATAATTCAGATACTATTTAATATGAATGAGGAGAGAATATCAAAGTATCCAATTTAATTGATTTAATTAGCATGATGATTGTTAATTTTCCACCTCAGTTTATTACTTTGTGTGGGCAATTATAGCTCAGTGAACACTAATTTCTGAATCATGAAGATGAAAATACATATATCAAAAGTGAGAGGGATTGACATGCAATAACTTCTTACTAAAATTAATAAACTTTTATATTCTTTTCATTTTTCTTGAAGGTTTTACTATATTCATTGATTGATCTATTTTCTTACTCATTTAAGTTTTTTCTAACATAAGCCAGAATGTAGAAAATATTTTAGAAAAATATATTTTAAGGGTTGTTTGATACTTTTACCTAGAATGGAATAAAATCATAATCTATAAAGGATACAAATGTGTATAAAGCAGATTTAAAATGACAACTTTAGTTTATCATGAATTATTTCGTTTGGTTAGGTTATCCTTAGGTTAGGTTTTCAAGTGTAAACAAAGGGCAAGACAATGAACTTTTTTGTAACTTAAGTTTTCAAGTAAATAATAGATAAATAGATAGATGATAAATAAACAAGCTTTTGTATATTATAAACATCGTCAAAATTTAGAACAAATAGAACCTATTTTACGCTAGATATGGAGATATAATTTCAATCACTTATGAAAAAAACTAATATATAACGTTTCAGTGAATGTTAGAAATGTTCTTTTATTAGTGGATCTTTATTTGCCTTTTAATTCATGTTCAATAAAAATTCCTGACATTAGTTCCATATCTTATTATATAAAAGCACTTGTAATCAATACAGTTACATTTTACTTAGTATAGAAATATTATTGTTTACAAATCTGAAGAGAGTATCCACTTAAATGTGTAGATTAGATGATTAATTGAAAAATGTATGTAGCTATGATAAATTAATGTTATAATTAGTAAGAATATGATAATTTCCAATCCTAAGTAATTACCAGTGCACATTTAAAACATGAGTATTAGTGTTTGATTCATAGTTACTTTAAGAATCTTGAAAGTAATCAAATCAATTTTTATACTATGAATCTTGGATACTTGGAATAATGTTAGAAAATGTTATTTAGTTGTAACTGTTCTTATATGTTTTTTTCTTATAGCTTCAGGATTTGTAGTTAGCTTGTCTCATTTTCATGTACATGGAGACAGTGCTGCCTTCTGATAATAGTACCAGAGAACAAGTTTTGGGATGTGTAGACTGGATATCAATGTTAATTTGGGCTGAAATATGCACAGCCCTCATTCATGACATTCTAGCAAACTTTAGCTTGATGTGATTTCCTCTAGGCAAGCTGTACATTGGAAGGGAGTTTCAAAAATCCTGAGAGACTCATTCTTTTATCTCGCTGAATTCCACTCCTGCTACTGCATGAAACATTATTATAATCATTTTAACTCCTTTTTACTAACTTAAAGGATCTTGATATACATCATAAATGAGTGAAAATTTTCACTAATAATTGTGACTAAATAATTAATAATATTAATCTTAAATTATATTACCAATTATTTATTTAGTTATTTCTCTTTTGTAGTTGTTAAAGTTTTTGTTATTGAATTCATAAATTCCCTGCTTTTTTTTCTTTGATACCCAAACTGCATTAGTTGAGTCTCATATTTATAATACCTTGAAACTAAAGAGAGAAATAAAGTTTTTAATTTGTTTTAAAATGTTGAAACAAGTTTAAAAAGAGAAAAGTTACAAGCCTAGTACAAAGAACTTCCCAATACTCTTCATTAATATTCGTCTATTGTAAATATTTTGCTGCATGCGAGTTATTCTCAATCCCTCTCCTTCTCTCTCCTGCTCCTCTTTCATATATATGTGTATTTGTATCTATACATGTATAAGTATAAATACAAATAAGTCTTTTTTTTAACCATTATTTGCAGAACTACCTGAGAATATCTTGCAAACATCATGACATTTTTCTACTTCGATTTATATGAAATATACTTCAATGTATATTTCTGAAGATAAAAACATTATTTATATAATTATAATAACCTACCAGAATCAAGAAATTGCTCCTCAGTTTGGTTGTGTCTGATGGTTCCTTATCATTTAGTTTGGGATATGCATTTTGGACAGTAATACTATATAAGTGCTCTTTCTTTAGTGCAACCTATCAAGAGATATATGATATCAGTTTATCCCACATTAGTGATGTAAATTTTGATCATTTATTTGAATAATATTCTCCAGCTTGCTCTCTGTAAATAACTATTGCTAATTGTGTAATAGATAAGTAATGTAATGGATAATACTTTAAGACAAGGTAATTATCCTGTTCATCAACATAATTACAGTCACTAGTTTTAACATTCCTTTTTTCACAATCCATTGTTACAGTGATTGTTACATAATTATAATTATTCTTTTTTGCCTTTATTGGTTGATATTCTACTATAAGGGATATAATTCCATTGTCTATTTTATTTTTATTTTTATGTGGAAAACCCTAGAAATCTTAACTTTTACTGGATTAAAATTCATTACCATCATTATTTACATTTATTACCAAATTATCCCATTTTAGTCCATGCAAACTCATTCGAGCTAGCTTCCTTGAATTTTTGATACATATTTGTCACTTTTGAGCACTTTCGTTTTTCTTTTTCCTTTTTTCTTTTTGCCACAAATAAAAAGATACTCCAAACATATCTATAAATTTTTTCTGCTCTAGCCCTAGAATCAGCAATTTCTCTCAGAAACCATGATTCAATATATTGGAGAATGGTGTTTAGAAACTAAAATTTATTCTAGTCTAATTTAAAAACTATTCTAAAAACTTTCACTTTATAACACTCTAAGAAATGTTTGCAACATGGATTTACATATGTTTACCAACACACAAAAAAATCACTTAACTTTTAGAAATCTAAACATTCAATATTTAGTTTTTTAAAGAGAAATTTTTCCCTTTTCTAGTACAATGAGCTTTAGACATGGTTACATCATTCAAAAATAATAATTAATTTGCAAATGCATTGACTAATAATGCCACAGTGGAAGATAGATCCTAATTTTCCAGGTAGATTTGTCACAATGGGACTGTTTAGAGTTGAGAATAAAAAAAAAAAAAAAAATTAAGTTATTTAAATAGGCCTTGTCCAAATCCCACCAAGAGAATTCCAAAACTTTAGTCTCAGATAGTCTATAGCCTCTTCTTACCTAGGAATATCCTGCTATATTAAAACTCAATTTTGTATCATGTAGCTTAATACATAAAATACTGTATTTACTCATTCACATTTAATGAAGAAACAAGGAACAAAAATAAGAATAGTAAGAAAGTGTCAAAATAGAGAAAAGAATGAAGGAAAATAATAAAAAGAAAATTTGGCCAATGTTTATTTAATTCCTGTCAGGAAGATTTTCACCTCTGTTGAGGAGATACTATGATAAGCCCATTTCACAGTCCATGCTAAGTTGCAAAGTGCTGACTGACCTAATATGTAAACTTCAAGGAGGCAATCTCTCTACAAAATAAGTATGAAGTTTCTAACACAATTTTTGGTAAGGAGAGAAAGTTGAGCACATTAAAGAATAAGAATCATGTGGCCCCTACATCGATTTTTTAATAATGCAACACTGAATAAGAGACATTATATTTGAGATAACACTTATTTGTTTATGAAAATAACTAAAAATATATCTGATAAGAAAAAGAGAATGGAATCCTTGTAGACTAAAACTGTTTACAATAAAAAAAAATGCATGAGGGCATGAAATCATAACATAGGTTATAGAAGATCAAATGTTTCATGTATCTGTATTCTGGGAGATCAGGTTTACTGGAAAGATAAGGTGACATCAAATTTTACCCTAAATCACTTATTCAACTGTTAACTTTTCCTGGGTCTTTGTTACTGAAAAACTCTCTTCAATTCTATTTCCCACTGTAGAGACTAGAATATTTTCTAGTCCTGTAAAGTATTTAATGTCTGAACTTTTTCTAACCAGTCAATAAATTCTTGAGTCTATCCACTTTTTAAACATCTTGCCAAATCATTCATATATATAAATACATATATATATATATATTCATCTTTTAAATAGATAAACTTTGGATCTGTTCAATTTGAATTCTTTACAAACTGTTCTCATAATGAACTGTCAGTGGATATATAATTTTGAAATTATGATGATAAAATGAAGCCAAAAAAATTTAATTTGCAAGTCATATGCATATAGATATTATTGAAAGCCTGATAAATGGATAAAATCTACTTCTTCATTTACATATTTAGCAAATATATTTTTACCATTTTTTTTTAGTATGTATCTTCTAACTTAACAACAATGAAATGTGTAACAAAATAAAGCTAGCTGATAATGTTTTATTGGAGTTATTTGGTTGTTAGTTGAGTGTTTTTGAATAGCTGTTTAGTTTATTGTTTTTGCCTTTTTTTTTTCTTTTCCATGCAATAAGAACTAAGAGTAAAGAGATTTTTTTTCAAAGATAATTCAAAGAAAAAAGGATTAAGAAGTTTTAAGCAAAGAACCTGGGAAATTCCAGGATTTATGAGTAAGCAAAAGAAATAAAAAAGCTGCAAAAGCTGCTAACAATTAGATGGTCGTTGATTGAGTTGTGAAAGAACTGCACACTAGTGCAAATTGGACTAATAATAATGGGTTCAGGATTAAACTAAAAACGAGAAACTGTTGCAGTCATGTAGATTATGTAATTTGTTAATAATGAGTAGAAGGTAGATAAAAGAAACCAGAAACTGAGTGAAAAATATGAGTAAATTAAATGTACATGTAGTTATTTTTTGTTCTAATGAACACCTGAAACAGTGATGGTATAGGTAGTTCCTTGCCTATCTATAACTTTTATGACATAATATTCTGTTATTAAAAATTATGTAATTTAACTGTATTTTTGTGAAGCAGTGTTAATAATTTAAAAATAGTTAATGTTTTTATTAAAGCAGTACTAAATTCTTCTTCTTGTAATTGTTCTTGCTGCTAATTTCTCAGGTTATAAAATTAAGTTTATAAATTCCTTTATTAATTCTACTTTGGCTTTTCCAAAATAAAAACATTCACTGTAGACTTTCTTGTTGGAGAGTTAAAGATAATGTCCAGAGTTTCTTCAGAAGAAATTCAAACTAAATGAACACATCTAGTCAAACTAAATTTGTAATTGGGAAATCTATTAACTTATTCAAGTGAAAATTTTCTTGGTTTTTTATGTACTATCCTATTAATTCATTAATAAAGCCTTAAAAAATGTTTAGGTTTAAAGGCAAGACAAATAGTTTATATATATATACACACACAGACATATATATATGTGTGTGTGTGTGTGTGTGTGTGTGTATATATATATAAAATTTTATCCCATAGATTGCTGAAAGTGTTTGCATTCAAACACTTTCAGCAATCTATGGGATAAAATTTTAATTTCTAATCTTAGCTTTTCCTTCTTTTGTTCTCTCTAATGGAAAACTATGATGTCTGTCACTGACACTCTGAAGCTTATCAGAGTAAAAAAGGGCAAGACACTTTCCCTATCAAATTAGTGGTGTGCACTGCACTGACATTGAGACAAGGTGTCTCTCAACAGATTCCTATGTTTTTTATCCCCACCCAAGGGTTGATTTAGCAGATAATAACCTGCTAACATCACAAAGATAATGGCACAAAGTGTTAGCAAAAGAAAAATACACAAGAGACTCTAAAGAAGAGAAAGTACTCTTAGAGCAATGTGTTAATGTTTTACAAAAAGTATTTCTCTTTAGTCTTAAGAAGGAATTAAATTCTGGAAAGTAATTTGGCATATTCTATAAGAGTCAGAAAGATAGTAAGAAAGTGAATTGAGTTAGTTTTGATGTCTAGAATGGATTTTTGTGATTAAAAAGGACAAAAACAGTTTTTATTGTTATGTGCTTAATATACCAATTAGAATTCCATCAAATGCCTTAAATACCTCTAAATTATATCACCTATTCTTTAATTTTAATTCTGATTCTTATCATAAACCATCCTGATTTCTAATTATCTTTCATGAATGTCTATAAGGATGTCTAATTTACTATTTAAAACCATAAGGTTAAATTTTCTCTATTCCAGTCTATTGAAAAACAAATTTAATTTTATACAAAGTATAATCGATTAGAAAATTTAGCCATAAAAAGTAAAATATCTCAAACTTGAGATAGTCATCTTTAAAATGTATATATATTAGCTCTACCCATGTTATTACAAATGGCAGTATTTCATTTTTTCTTATGGCTGAGTAGTATCCCATTGTATATATTTGCCATATCTTCTTTATCCAATCTATTTTTGGTTGCTTTCATGATCTTGACATAAACATGCTCAGCAAAATAAGACAAAAGTATTAAAAACCTTTGATTTCACTCATATATGGGATATAAAACTGAAAGCAACAAACAAACATGACCAACAAACAGAGACTCATGGCCACGGACAGTGGACTAGTGGTTACCAGAGGGAAGAGGGAAGGGAGGAGGTAGATTGGGGTAAAAGGGATCATGTTTGATGACAGAAGGAGATTTAGCTTTGGGTGGTGAACATACAATACAATATATACATGAATATATTGTTGAAATGTACAATTGAAATTTATTTTATTTTATTAACCAATATTACCCTAATAATTTTAATTGATATACATATATTAGTTTTGTTTGTGTTTTGTCTGTCTATAGGTAAATCTCCCATACATTTTTTCCAACTTCCTAGAAAATCTTTCTTCCTATAACAGTTAATTTTAGCCCACTTTAATTTTATTGTGGTAATAATTAAGTTTTTACTTGATATAAAAGAGTAACTGTATTTTGTGATTTAATATGATAAATACAACTTTTTATTATATTCTCAAAAGTGGCTTATTAACATTTAAATTTGTGCTTTGTGTTATCAGATTATATTGTCAGTCTGATTCTTAAGATCATCCCAATTCTAGAGTATAATTTATAGGTTACTTTGCATATATTCTTAATTTCAGACATAAATCCATTCCAAGAAAAAAAAAAACTAACAATCATATGGTCTCTACAATGCTTATTACATACCCCATATAAAATTTTATAAATTGTTTACTTTTATACATATCATTTAATTTTAAAATATTTTAATATTTTCGAACTGGAAGGGTACATTTTTTTTCTTCAAGGACAAAAGAAATATTTATTTTCTACTATATATCTTAAATGGAAGGCTGTCAGGATGAAGAAGTTACAGTTATCAGAGTTAATATAACAGTAATGTTTTAAACAAGGAAACTGGATCTTAATAAGTATAAAAGTTAGTGTCCTTCAAGAAATGGAAACTGAAAAGCATATTTAAAAAATATCAATTATGCACAATAATCTACTTTCCCTAATTTCAAACACTTCCTCAAAAAACATATGGGACAAACCCAGGTTTTTCATTTCTCACCAACATCATTTATGGTAGTTATTCAAAGGGTTATTCGTGGAGAAACATATCTGTCCTTATCTTTAAAAATGGACTGCTCCATATTCCTTTATATTTATGTTGACCTACTTTTGGTAACCTATAGCAAGAGTTCAGGAGATTCTATGTGGAGAATAACTCGCAAAGAGTCATGCTAGTTTTAAACAATTTCTCCAAACCTAACGTCTGATCTTAACCTCTCTAGTCTTAAAAAGAGACATTGTAATCAGTAAAGTAAAAGGCACATTTGGCCAACAAAAGTGAAACATCCAGACCTAGAAGAGATGATGAAAGCTATATCCCACATGTAATCAATGTGTGTAGTTCTCATTGAATAGAGGTTATATTTATCATATGAAAAGTTATTAGTTATATGCACACGGAAATTATTATAGCATAAGACTATGAGTTAGATGTAGTGAGTTCACACTATTGTTCCATCATTTGCTAATTGTGTTGCCTTTGATAATTTATGTATCCTCTTTGTGCCTGCTAATCAATTTTTAAAATAGAATTACAATAGTGCCTAATTTATTGAATTCTTTTGAAGATTAAGTGAAATAATACAAGTAGACTGTTTAGAATATGCCAAATCTCAGAATAAGTATGTAGCAAATACTATTATATAATTTTAATTACTTATCATTATGGTTACAGAACAGAATATTGCCTTAATGGTGATATCTTCATTTGCTCAGGCACTACTGGTTTATAAGTTAAAAAATTGCCTTGATTCCCTTAGACACAAAAAAACAATTTATACGAGAATCCTTGGTAGAATTGTTTTTTGATTTTAATTTTTTTTGTTGTTGATTTGTTTTGTGTTTTTTGTATTATATTGTTTATTTTTGATTGGCCTAAAAGGGCAAATGTGTCAAGAAGTGTTTTCTGGGAGTAAGGAAATATTCATCTGTATCCAATAAACAAAGAATCCAAATGAAGTTGTAGTAAGCTTTCAGAGTTACCACATAGTTAATTAACCAGATAATAAAGGGAATAGCATAAATCTTGAAATCTAGTTAGTACTATGATAGCACTGAAATCTTACTTCGTAAATGTAATGTGTGCAATTTTTTAAAATATTTTCCTTCTTCGAACCTTTTTTTCACTATATGATTGTGAGGATCTTAGCTTATTTTGTCTGTTGGTTTAATTTTGGGTTGTGTTTAAATTATAAAATTGTCTTAGCTATGTTGAAAAGAAACAAAAATATGGATCTTATGCTCTTTATTAATTTTGCACTTCTTATTTTTTAAACTTTTATTATTAATGGTATTATTTATTATAATTTACATACCATAAAACTCACTCTTTTAAAGTTTAATTCAGTGTTTTTATAGTATATTTACAGAATTGTGCACACATTACTACTGTCTAAATTTAGATAATTTTCATCACTATGAAAAAAAAAATTATATCCATTAGCAGTCACTACTCATTTTCTCTTTTCCCTAGTTCCTAAAAACCACTAATCTACTTTCTGTTATTGATTTACATATTCTGCACATGTCATAGAAGTGGAATCATATAGCATGTGTTCTTTTATGACTAGCTTGTTTCACTTAGCATAATGGTTTCAAAGTTCATTCATATTAAAACACACATCAGTACCTCTTTTCTTTTCTTTTCTTTTTTTTTTGCTAAATGATATTCTATTATATGTATATACCATTTTTGATTTACCCATTCATCACTTCATGGTCATTTGTTTTGTTTTAATTTTGGCTACTACAAGTAATACTACACTGAATATTCATGTACAAGTTTTTGCATGGACATCTGTTTTCACTTCTCTTCGAAATATACCTAAGAGTGGAATTGCTAAGTCATATGGTAACTCTATGTTTAACATGATGAGGAAAAATTGTTTTCATAGTGGCTACAGCATTTAACTTGCTAACAACTATTTATGAGGGTTCCAGTTTACCAATATACTTGCCAATATTTGTTATTATATGTCTTTTGATTATAGCCATTCAAATGTGTGTTGAATAGTATCTATTGTGATTCTGATTTGTGTTCATCTAATGAGAACGAAGTTCAACATCTTTTCATATACTTAAATATTGCTTATATATCATCTTTGGAAGAAATGTTTATTCAAAACTTTTGCCCATTTTTAAATTAGGTTGTTTGGCTTTTAATTATTGATTTGTAGTTCCCTTTTTAAACACAATTTTAACTAGTGTTGAGAGAGGCAAGTTTGGTATTTGCAATAAAACTTGAAAGAAATCACTTACAAAGAAAAATTAAAATAACTACACACATTCTGGAAAATAAATGTGGATATTCATTAATTTTCCAGCTCTATATTTATGGAACCTTCTATTTCTCAGACACTGACGTAAGCGCTGAGATGGCAGTGGTAATTTGCCTTATAGTGCTTACATTGAAGACAAATAAGGACATAAATTAACGGTATCTAAAATGTTACATAAAAACCTAGAAACAAATAAACAAACAAAAAAGATGTCATGACAAGTGGTATCTGAATGAGCAGGGAAAGTCTCTAAAGAGATGGCAAAGTACTGAAGCCTTTTAAAGAGCTCATGGAGACCGTTTTACATACTGGCGATAGCAAGAAAAGGCACAAGGGCAACAAAATGATTAGCGAGTTTAGAAAGAAAAATAAGGGTGAAAAAAGGCAGCAGAAGATCACATAATATCCATGTCCAATGGTTAGGAATTTGAATTTCTTTTAAATGGCATGAGAAACTATTAAGTGATTTTAAACAGGGGAGTAAAAAAAAAAAAAAAATCTAATTTTCTTTATAAAAAGATCACCCATTTGGTAAATGCTTAGGAGAAGACAAAACTAGAAGCATAGAGGTCATGTAGGAGATTAAACAGTAGCCAAAAGAAAAAAAAAAAAAGATGTTGCTTAAACTCTGGTGGTGACGGTAATGATGATAAAACAGTATAGACAGATTCAGAAACTATTTTGGAAATAGAACTAATGTGGTTGCTGGTGAACTGGCTGATTCAGAGAGAGCGTGAATGGTGAAAAAAATGAATTATAGTTGATTCCAATTACATAGCTTAATAATTTTTTCTTTAAAAAAAGATTTCATATACTTATCTGGGTGAATAACTACTCATGTGATGTACTTAAAAAGAAAAGAAAGGTAATTAATGTTAATATTAGTTAAGAAGGTGACTGTCTTCCATATTTTTGGCCTAGGCAAAATATTTTAGGCTGAAATCTTCCACAAATTTTGAGTTTATAGTTTTTTTTTATGTCTCCAACTACCAACAACTCACCCAAGAAAGTAAAGAGTATTTTATCTTAGAGCACGTAATACTCAGCAGGACCTATGCAAATGTTTATATAAATAATACTTGAGTTAGAGAGCAGCCAGTTTTATGTGCAGACACTATTTTTGTAATTACTAAATATAAAAACATCTTGAACTGGTTTTCTATCCAAAGTGCTGTTAGAGAAATAGCATAAAGGCAAGAATGTATTGACGTTCTTAAATCATTTTTTTCCCCTTTGGTAATCTTAAACCCTTGTCCTCAACCTTAAATCTTTAAACCCTTGACAACAGCTAGTATAAGAAATATCAACAATCATGTGCAGATTTTCCCAGGTGTCAGGAAGTAGCTGCCTTTCCTTTACTTTCATCCTTAACCTTATTTGCTAATGGTCAGAAGAGAAATTTTATCATGACAAAGTGTCAAAAATTTCAACAATGATTGTTGCAATGACCAGAAAAAGAGCTCTGGAATCTTGGTTACCTTATCACTGAACTCTTTTTCTTGGATATATTCCTGGTGACAAATACTAAAACATCATTTAATGACAAGAAGTGTGTTGTGCAACATTTGTAATGAAAGTCTGTCATAATTTGGAGCATACATTTACTGATATGTAGAAAGTGCATCCATTTTAATAATTATCTTTTTACTAAAATTAAAGAATTTCCTCAGGATTGTTTATTATCTTTTATATCAAACCTATAAAAAGTGGAGTAAAAATTCACATCATCAAAAAGGGATCTAATCTTGAAGTAGTTGACTCATAAATAGATTATAAAATATTAGTAATAAAGAGAAATTATGTATGAAACCTCATTCAAAGTATTCTGACACTGCATTCTAATCCTACCTACCCAGGTAGATTGATTAAATGACTTGATTTATCTAAATCATTATACAATTTGCATAATTTTTCATGGTAGTTCATTCTTCCTCAGATATTTACCCATTATGAATACTATAGACATTCCAGGTGTGATGTCTGGGTTGACTTGACTTGTGCCATGTAGATAACAGGCTACATATTCAAATATAAATATTTAAGTATTAAAAAAATGAGAAAATAGAAGGATAGTTTTCTTTTCCTTCATAAGTGCCTTTATGATCAGTCTATTTTATAGATGGTTGCTCAGAAGCATAGTGTATTTGCCTATACTGGCTCTATTCTCCCTTATTTTTGTCTGATCTATATTGATAAGAAAATATGCAATGAAGATATAGTATGTGAGAGGGAACATATGGCTAAAGGACACTAACTATTACAATCCCACTATTTAATTATCAAAACTAAAGTGTTTATTTCTCCAAGCTCCACTTCAGTATAATCCTGAGATAGGATTTCTATTCACCCAGTTGGTTTGCAATCCTTACACAAATCCTGATGGCAAAATTAATGAAATAATCAAGATAGGCTTTGTTTGGATCAGATTTCTACAAATTTTACCATCATAGGATGAAGAGAATATGAAGTCACCTGAAGAGCTGTCAGCTCCTATCTCAAAAAACTTAATTAAAAAAAAAAAAAAAAATGGAGAGATAGCTTCTCCAAAGAAGAGAAACTGGAGTTTTTTTCTGGAACAAGGGAGCTGTTGAGGCATAGGTTGTTGGGCAATTAGAATTCTAAATTTCCAGTTCACAAATGACTGGCTACTAACAATGTAGAAAAAACATTGATGAACTCACAGAAGTTGAGCACTTAAGAAGCATATAGTGCAAACTAAGAAAGGAAGAAGGAAGGAAGGGGAGGTAAGGAGGGTAGGAGGGTGAAAAGGCCTAAGTTAAAACTCTTTCTCATAAGTATTAGTCATGTATGCTATTAGATAGTAAATATAACCACAATTTCATGTACTTCTTATAAAGTGATTTAATATGCTTGGAAAAACATTTGCTTAAGCTACCTAAAGAAATTATGCAAAAGCCAAAATATTTTTTATACCTACATTAAAATCGAAGCTTCTAAATCTGTTTAAATATACTAATTACACTCTCCACAGCTTTTTTTTTTTTTTTCCGAATGTGGAATATAACAGCATTTCTCTTTTACAGATGGATGACTCAGAGGCAGAGAGCTTAAGCAACTTTATAAAAAAAAAAAAAATAGCCATTCATGTGTAGACACAAGAATAGAAGGTAAGATTGGACACTCTGCCTGTTATTTTAACCATTCAGCTACTTGCACTCCTTAAGTAGAACAGCTAGCGATCCATGCCCTCTATTTCTTGCCATTTAATTACCTGGACTCACATTGGACTCTGAGACCAATTACCTTCTGAATTTATTTTTAAAAGCACACATTTGGTATGTTTTACAAAAATCACACATTTGGTACATTTTACAAAAATCAAGTGTAAGAAACTTCTGCATTGTATTTGAAATATATCTATGTCATTAAAATAAACAAAGTTTAGGTAATAAATGAAAGACAATATGCACTTAGAAAATGTATGAATGTCCTGAAATTGATTTTATCCATAAAGTGAAACCTGTTGCTAAGAAAAATTTCCTTGGGGAAAAAGAAAAATGTTAGGCACGTCAAAAGTGCATCAAAAGGTATTTATACAAAAGTAAGCTTTAAATGAATTCCCTATAAACTACAACTACATGAACAGACTTGTAAATCAAATTAACATTAAATAAGTGCAATAAATGTATGTGTTGATACCGCAATGGTCAGACTTAGTTTACAGATCCATCTTGAAACTGGAGAATATAGTAGAATGGCAACCACGTGAATGGAAACTCTAGAGAAAACAGTTACAGAGAGTTGCATTAGAAATATATGAGTTTTAAAATATTAATTCAGAATTCATGAACTACAAAAATTTACTATTCTTTTTATTTTAAAAGAGAAGAAAGAAGTTCGATATATAGTCTATGATCATTTCCTATTTTCTGATCATAAAGAATATTTGTGTTCATTTTCAACTAAGATGTTACCTACAATCCATAAAATTTATGTCTATGGGAATGCCCATTAACATCTGCTAGTCATAAAATGCTAAACATGACTTTACATTTTAATGTCTTCAACTATATATATGATGGGAGCAATTATATATAAAAGTATAATTAGAGAGTTAAAGTATAATTTGATTCCAATTTAACATAAGCACTATTTTTATGTTATTGAGTTGCAAAAAGTATTGATTTTGAAATTAAAACAAAAAATACCCGTGTTCAAATTTACATTCTGCTATATTATCCTAAGCAAGTTAGTAAATGTCTCTAAGCCAAAGCTTTCTCATATGCAATATGCTAAAAATGTCATGAGATTTTTATGAAATTAACTAAGAAAATATATGTATTACATATAGTAAGCATTCATCGCTCCTAATTTTAATTGGATTTAATTTTTAATTGCATTTTCTCATACCTAGGGAAAAATGTACAGTACCACCTCAATAAATCTCTTCAAATATTGTGTAGGAACATACATAGTCTGCTATAAAATAAAAATTGAGTAATATCCAGTATCCTTTAAAAAAAATAGATGCATAGATGTCTATGCATAGGGACTCCAGAAGATATATTTTCTCACCAGAAATTCTAGGAGAGAATCGTTTTAGGTTGGACATAATTACATGCATTTGAACTCTATAATTGTCACCTTCCTGGTGAAACTGCTTCCATTTAATGCTTTACAATTTATCTGAATATTGACCTTATAATGAAGATAATAATAATGTCCATAAAGATATTAGAACAGATTCTGGCACATGGAAAGTTTAGGCAAGTAGAAAGTACTTAAAAAGTTTAGATGTATGCACAAAATAGGATAAAATAATAATAACATCCTAGGATTCTTATTAGAATGCAGTAGCTATTATTTTCTTAAGCGCTTAACTTTAAAAAGTCAATCTTAGAGTGGTATAGAGTGTGTTCTGGGGACAAAATATCGGAATTTGGAACTCAGCTTTGATGCTCACCAGCTGTATGGTTTTAATGGCATGTAAATTTTTTCATGACTCAGATTTTTTATTTCCAGGGGTGTGATGGTATTCATCATTTCTAGCTCATATATTTGTAGTGTGGATAAGTGAAATAATAAATAGAAAGCACTTGTATAGTATCCAGCCCATTGAAAATGTTTAAAAAATAGGCCTTACTGTAACTTAGTCATGACTTTTTAAAAATCATAGTTTATAACTTAGCTAAAGAACATATATCTTGGGCCACGGCAACCACTGAACAGTAGCAGCCATGGATGGCTCTACACTATACCATGGCCATGGGCCTCAAAGTGGGCTGCAAGGTGACCAAGAACATGGGCAAACTGAGACACAGTTGCCATTCAGGCACCTCACCAAACACATCAAGTTCGTGCAGGACATGATCCAAGAGATATGCGGTTATACCTCCTATGAGTAGCGTGTCATGGAACTGCTCAAGATCTCTAAGGACAAGCGGGCCCAGAAATTCATCTAGAAAAGGGTGGGGACACACGTCGGTGCCAAGAGCAAGAGAGGAGCTGAGCAACGTTCTTGCAGCCATGAAAAAGGCAGCAGCAAAGAAGGATTGTGCCCCATTTCTTCTGTGTGTAATAAAACCTTTTCAGAAAAACGAAACAACAACAAAAAAAACATATCTTGGTTTCCTATTGCTTCTTGAATGAAATTTAAACATTGGTCTGTGGATTTCAAGGTTCTCCATAATCTGCCTTCAGTGTAGCATTCCATACTTAAGAGTTCTTCTTTTGTGTCTTCTGTATATCTACTACAAATAGATCTTATCATCTCTCCCCACCTATTAACTACAACCCATCCATCGCTACTTCTAACCCTATAATATATATATATATTTAAGACCTACTTCACATTCTATCTCATTAGCAAAGTCTACAGAGAATATATGATATGTAGAGTTTGCTTGCTTTATAACTACTTCTGTTATTATCAGATATTCTCTATATTTGTCATCTTTATATGCCTGCCTTTTATTAATAAATCATTCAAAAGGATACTTCTTTAAATTTTAATTCATTTTATTGACTAATTTGTGTAGGTATAACCTCCCTCCAAGAAAATTTTAAGCCTTTGAGGATGAGGACACAGATTTTTAATTATGGTGAAGCTCATATGACTGAGGGTGGAGCTGGGTACAGCATGGTTATATTAGTGAGACTGTTGGGTTCTAACACAATTGGAACATCTCATCCAGAGGTGTTTTTAAAGAAACATTCTCTGATATTTTGTTTCTGTAAGGAGAAAACATACAGAAACTCAACATTCTACCACGTGGTTACAGTATATTTAGTTATAAGAATTCTGGAGGGTTTTAATCACAAAAGGGTATTGAATTTTGTCAAATGTCTTTTGTGTATAAATTGAGATGATTTTATACTTTATCCTTTTAATGTGGTGTATCACAATCGTTGATATGTGTGAGTTGAATCGTCCTTGCATCCTAGGGATAAATCTCACCTGGTCATGGTATATGATGTTGAAATCAGTTTGCTAGTATTTTCTTGAGAATTTTTGCATGTGTATTCATCAGGGATCCTGGTGTGCAGTTATCTTTTCTTGTAGTGTCCTTATTTTGCTTTGCTATCAGGGTAATGCTGGCCTCATAAAATAAGTTTTGGGTAGTTCTTTCTTCTTCAATTTTTTGAAAATAATATTTTTCTCCAGTAGTCACTAATATCTGGGAATGAGGCTTACTTTCAAGCTTTTCCTAGACAAAAGCAAAAGTTTGAGCAACATTCTACAGGCCAGTGCCTACCTTTTATTGCCTCCTTCTTCATCTTCTTACATTAACATAATTATATAGTGCATTTCTTGACTCTTTTATCTTGTTATTGGGAAAATCATTAACATGATTTACAATAAAGCGTGACCTACTGTACTAGTATTTGGGGAGCATCTGTGTTTAAAAGAAAGCTTAATATGAGAAGAAAAATGATTAAAGATCTGGTTTAATGGAAATGGAGAATTTTTAAGTTTAGGAGTTACGCCTCAAGTTATATTTACCTGTATAGACTTAATCTGCCTATGTGTAAAGCTTTTTTGGGTCTATATGTGAATTATATCCTTGAAATGTTTTCAGATCAGTACAATTAGATAAGACAATGTTGCATAATAAATTTTACAAAAGTAAAGTTTTAAATACTTTTTAAATATTTTTTCAAATATTTAACTCAAATTTGGTAATGAGAGAAATCCCAGACAGAATTTTAATAATTTAATGTCAACTGGTAGAAACATATGACATTTTCTATCTGTCCAATTAAATAGAAGAAACAATTTGCTAGACGTCATTTAATATTTTTCTAAATAATTATACTATAAAACGATATAAAAGGTTAAAATCAGTCTGTGGCTAATATGTTTTATTTAATAAATATTGTAAACACATTCAGGAAACATTTGTTTTCAAAAAGAGCTTATCTAGAAATAAAAACAATTAGTCAGTAAATGACAAAGAATAATATTTATATAGTTCCTGAAAGTAGTTTAAAATCATCTAAAATTATATTATATTTTAATACATTAAATTATATTTTTTGAACATACTTAGGTAAATGCTTTTGGACAAAGTTACTAATTTAGAGAAGTCATTTGTTAACAGATAAATAGAGTATAATGTTGCCTAGACAAATTCAGTCATTACCATCTGCATTTTTAAGATCATTTTTCAGTTAATTATAGGAATTTTTGTTTAGAAATACATAGTTTCTATAAAAATCTAAGAAATTTATCCAAGTAGCATTAAATAATATCTCTATCTTTAATAAAGTGAATATTACTAAAGAACAAATAATTTAAATCATTCTTTCAAATAGTCAAACAATATAAATGAGGTACAATTCATAAAAGCTATGAGAGGATGGCTTCAAAATATGATTTAATATGTAAAACTAGAGTATAATTGATATTTAAACAGTTTTCTATTATTTTATGCTCTTTTTGATTAGAAGGTATGTTTTTAATTGTTTTGAAACTTTAGATAAACAGTGATATGACATAGACATGCCGACACTGAATAGGGACTGAAACAGTCCAGATATATATGGACACAAACAATACATAGCCTTTTTATATTCACTCATCATTTATTTATTTGGCTATTGTAATTTGCCATTACACTCTCTGAAAATGGATGATTAAAACAGACAAATGAAGAGAGATATATAGCAAAATTTTATTTATTTATTCATTCACTTATTTCCTCATTTGTTAAAAAATATGTATGAGTGTCTATTCCTATCAGATATTTCAGATATTATCCTAAACCCCAGGGGGATGTAAACAAAGTAATTTCAATCATAGAGCTATATTCTAGAAGCAGGAGGAAGAAAAGACAACAAACACAGTAAGCAAAATATGCATTAGATGGTAATAATTTTCACAAAGATAAAAAAAATAGAAATAAAGAGGTAGGCAATTGTCAAAAAATAAAGTCACCAGAGAAGGTCTTACTTACTGAAGAGGTGAGCAAGCAAGTCACACAGATATAGAACTACAATATTCTGGAGAAAAGAGAAAATGCAAATATCCTGAGGAAAGGATATACCCGTGTTCAGAGTAAAACCAGAAATTTAGTGCAGTTTGTGCAGAATAAGCCAGAAGGAAAGTAATAGAAGATGCCACAGATGTACATGGGTAACCAAAATATGTACTGGCCCTCTGCTTTTATCCCAAGTGAGATGAGAAGCAATTGGAGAGTTCAGTACAGAGATGTGACAATTTAAATTTGTATTTAACAAGATTATTTAGACTTCTGCATTTAAAATATATTGGAAAGAATCATGGGTGAATATAGAGAGATTGTTAGTGTGCTTTTATAATAACTTAGGTTTAAAAAGGTGGAGCTTGGACAGTCATGATAGCTGTTTAGGAAACTAGAAGTGGTCAGATAAAAAATATATTTTCAATGTAGAACTGTCAAGATTTGCTGATAAATTAGTAATGAAGTATGAAAGAGAGGAGTGAATAATGACTTGGATTTTTGACCAAGCAACTAAAACAATAAAGTTGCCATAACTGAGATGAATATGACTATGGGAGAAGGTTGTAGGTTTGAGATATCTATTGGACATTCAAGATAGACGTGAGGAGGCAGTGTGAAAAACAATGTTGTTCAAGTGTGAGGTCCATAAGAGTTATATATTTGGAAATCATCATCATTTAGCCTACCTAAAGTTATTGAAATGCTTGAGATCACAAAAGGGAGGACCAACTAAAGAAAAAAGAAAAAGAGTCTAAGGACCAAGAACTGTAGTACTCTAAAATTAAGGAATTCTCTTTATGAAGATAAGCTTGCACAGGAAACTTAAAAAATAAGTGACTAGTAAGGTAGGGGAAAAACAGAAGAGTGTGACCTTGGAAGAGAAGACAGTATTTCAAACATAAGATAATAAAGTGTGACAAATGCTTTCTCGGGTAAGAAGATTCAGATTTGATTATTGGATTTAGCAGATGCATATTATTAGCAATTATGACAAAACTATTTTGTAGAGTAGTATGGGCAAAAGCCTGACTGAAAAAGTTGAAAGAGATGGGGAAGAAAGTAGTTTAAAACAATGGACATCAACAAACCAAACAAAATATCTTACTCTAAAGCTAGAGTTCTTAATTTTTAAATAGTAATATATAGGAAACTGCTAACATTCTCATTTCAAAGTGATACTAAGTATAAAAAATATTTTTTGGTATTAAAGTAATATATCATGATAAAAAATATTTAGTTAGAGCTAAAAGTATTTGGGGTGGGCTGTCAGCAAGCATCATGAAGGACATTATGTTTAGTCAGTTAAAATAAATATCAAGGTATTTATTTTTTATTTTTTATTTTTGTAGATTGACCTGAATTTCATCCTGTTGCATGAACCCTATATTGAGAATCTCCACTGTAAAGAAAAAATGATATCTAAAGGATGAAACTTCCAGGTAAGTTTTTACCTTTTTCTCTGAAGAGAATATTATCAGCACGTATGAGAAATATCAAATGTAGAGAAAGATCCCATTCAAAACAAAAAACACTGATTTGAGAGAAGGAGGTAAGAACCGTTGGAACATTATCCTTGAGGAGTTGGAATAATGTGCTCATATAGAGGAATCAGGTTAGTGAGTACACGGACAGTAGTAACAGAAAAAACGACAGAGAATGTGGGCAAAAATTCAGTCTAGTGGTCATTTATAGAAATTCTCTTCTGATTTAGTCAGTTTTCTCTGTGAAATAGGAAACCAGACAAAGCGTAGAGAGTGGAGACTAGAAAAGAGATGTCAAAGATTTGAAGAGGAAAGACAATACAAAATGTTCTTTTAAAATAATAGAAGAATGAAAGGACTAAAATAATATAGTATGTCAGATTTACTTAATAATATAGTATTTAATGAAATAATATAGTATGTCAGGTTGAGAAAAGTCTTTAAGTTTCTATGTTTTTCTTCAGCTAACTTAGGCTGCCTTAAAGTCAATGTGGAGTAGTTGAAGAAACGGCAGGGTTGTCTATTAGTAACCACCATTCAGTCATTCATTCAATAAATATTCATTAAACACCTATTATATGCTGGTGATTTTTCTGACTACTGTGTATATGGTTGTAAACACGATGAAAAAGCTTCTGTTCTTATAGATCTTGTTAACTGTGGAGAAAAAAATAATCAAGGAACAACTTAAGTATGATTATAGGAACACCTTGGCAAAGAAGGGCTTTACTTACTTCAGGAGTATAAATCTCACCTAAGGATAAAGAAGACATCCATGAAGAAATTATGTCCTTAAGACCAAAAGATTGTACAGTTGTATTTGGTAAAAGATGAGGAGATAGAGTGTCATTAAACAGGTAGAAGAAAATATACATTTTGTTTGTTTTTGCTTTCTATCTGAAAGTTGCCATACCAGATCTTTTAATCTGGCCAAATCTGATATTTGATTTATTTTGAGAATTTATACAGAAATATGATAAATCTTTAATTTAATAATTATTTTTATGCAATCATCAAAATGTACAAAAAGCATTTTTCATTTTCTTTTCCATTATCTTTGTTTTTTTTTATATATTCACCTCCATCCAAAAATAAAACCTGTTTCCCTTGAGAAGAGCAAAGTTTCTGCTTATGTGGATTTATAGTATAATAGTTACTCATGATTTAGTTTCTGTGGAAAATTTATCAGATAAAGTTTCTATCTTATTTAATGTTTGCCATGCTTATAATTTATTTACATATCATCTGCCTCCTCTCACTAACATGTAAAGAACAAGAACCAGATCTGTCTGTTTCTGGCTGTATCTTGAGTACCTGGAACTCTTCCTGACATAGTGTTCTTAATACATATTGAATGAATAGATAAATGAATGAATGAGTGAATGAATGAATAGTATTCAAACTTGATGTTTGTGAATACGGAATCAGCTATTGGTAAAACTGCCATTTATGCCCCAGCTAAGATGAAGAATTTGTTTTGTAGGAAAAGGAAAGCAGAGTTTATTAAGACGAATGAAGGCAAGTTTGTACTTAATGTCTGCAGGATTGTTCGTTTAGGCTACAGAATTGCTGCATAAGAAGTGGCTCTCTGGTAGAGAGAGAAGTTTGTGAGTTTGTGAATAGAGGGGTTTGAGTGCCTACTATGTATTTACAAGCATATATAAGACACTTTCTTCAAGGTTCTACACATTTACTCATCCTTCAGTGGCATTACTGATAATCTATCATTCACATACATAATGAAACAGAATTTCATAGAATCAGGGTCATTAGCTTTTTTGTGTTATGATGTTACTAATATTATCCTTGTTTCTATGACTGTACTTGATATTGGTCATTCTAATTTTGTTAGTGGTTTTTCACTTGGATTTCTTGTTTGCATGCATTCATTTTCTTCAAAATGACTCATCTATAGTCTGACTGATAAACATGCACACATTTGTGTGGTTTTCTGGAACTCTAAGGTAAGATGTTTTTCTTGTTGCAGTGTACATTTTGTTCTTGCCCTGTGAGTGATGACTCCACTGTACCTTCTTTAAATACTCTTAAATCCATAACAAGAATTTTTATCTCTTAATATATCTGTCAAGAGAGAAAGCAATATGTCAGAAGTCATAATGAATTAGTAAGCCAAGGTACTATTCTTTGTCATTTTGTCTTGTTAAGAGTGCTTCATAACAAATGCTATTTAAACCGCTCTAAAAAATATAAATATGACATCTCTAACAGCTCCAAATATTGTAGCCACAGAAAAAATTTGGATACTTCAAAATTTCCCAAGCCAAGATAAATGAAGTGGCCTTTTAAAAATCTGTTAAGAACCCTTAAATCTTCTAAGCCTTTATGATCTGTCTTCGCAACTTCCAATAACTTCTGTTCGAAAGAAGCTTGCAACCATCCTGAGTACCTTAAAATCAATGACAGGCAGGGCTGCAGTGGAATAATATCTTGCATTATACTGCTTGCTTTTCCTTAGTATTTTGGTGACTATGAAAATAGAGGGCACCTAAATTTGCTCTCACCAGCTCATTGAAAGAAAGGTTTTCATTGTTTATTATCAAAATGATATTTTTCAGGCCCTGGGTCATTGAAGGCAGAAAATATGTAAAATTCTATACCATACATTAACTGTAATGAAAGAGAAAGGATTGAATATTAGAAAATAGTTTGGAGACACTGCATTTCTAAATCAATTTGCAAAGTTTTATTTTGAATACGCTTCTCCAGTCTGTGGTTTTTATATTGTCATAAGAGAGCCATACCTTTTTTGTAATTATTATTAACAATTAACCAGGTTGATTTCTATTGGAAAACACATTAAGAACTAATGTGGACTTGCTTTGTTTGACATCCTAAAGTGCTGGTGTATAGCTGACATCTAGTGGAAGAACAGCAACACAGGTAAAATAAAAGATCATCTGGTTAAGAATAACAACTATACAATTGTTTTCACAGGTCTTCAACCTGAGAAAAACATTATAATAATTAAAAAATGCTGTCACTGCTGTACCTTGACCTATTAGATGATCTGTCTTCTTTGAGATGTATGTGTGTGTATGTGTATTTGTAATCTAAACAAGTGGGGTTGTAAGAATTATAATTATCATCGAGATAATAAAGATTCAAATTAACTTGACAGGTAATAAGTAATTCATCAAATAATACATTTATAAGAATATAATATGTTATTTTTATTCTGAATATTTTTTTATCTTTGACATTATTTTTTATCTTTGAAATTATTTTGACTCCTAAAAACAATTAAGCCTAATATAGAAGAATATTGAAGAACTCTCTCTCCTCATGTTAATTATTAAACTTCCCTATCTACTTCCTAAAGGAAGTTTTGTTAAAGATACAGGTGTTTCTTCCAGAGGCTGAAAATAAGTATGCAAATGTGAAGACAGATCCTCAGGTGTAAGAAATGGTTTATTCATCTGTATTC
>NW_006439231.1:3441901-3454799 GCF_000325575.1 Pteropus alecto | reverse complement strand
TTTTGGTAACCCTATTGATACACACATGGTTTAAGATCACTGCTCTTAGAAGCTTTATAAAATATGATCTAAAATATCACATCAATACTTTTTAAGCATACATAAATTATATGAAGTTATCTATATTAGTGTGATATGTATAGAGGATGGACCAAAGATAGTGTATTTTCTCTTCTTCAAAAATACCAGATTTCTGGAAATTTGTCTGATTTTAACTGCAGAATCTCCTAAATGTTATACAATTATGATATATTGTGATAACGTGATGATCAAAGGTCATAGTTCTTATAGTATATAATAGGTTATATAACAATCTTTAGAATTTTATTTGTTAAGATGATTATATCTTAAAAAAAAAACTGAAGAAATCACATTCTAAGAAATTTTCAGGGTAAATTGCTTGGGAATTTCTAATGTTATTTGGTATCAACCTTTAATTGTGAACTTTTGACTCTTCCAATCCATCTCTTTTATTATAAAACAGTTATTTTAATTAAAAGATATCTTATAAGGAATGTAGGTTGCTACATCTCCACACTATCATTACATTTGATATCCAGCTGGATAGTTCCATCTCCCACCTTAGAATCTTCAATAGTCTCTATATTTTGCCCAGGATCAAGGCTGAGATCTTTGATTAATTATTCAAGGTTTTTTTTTTTTTTCATCACTTGGCCCAGCCTATGCTCCAACCTCCTACATGTTCCAATGCTACACATACCACAGTTTAGCTGACAGAGAGCACTGTTCTTAAGTCAAACTGTGCTTCGTCTCTTACTATACATATGTCCTATTGCTTTCACTTTGCTTGACCTTTATCTCTCCTTTGTTGGACAAAGTCCATGATTTGTGTAGTAGAAAGGGACACTGGTATCAATTAAAAATGAAAGTGGCTTCCATTCGTTATTCTTATGATTACATGGCTTTTGGTAAGTAATGTATTATCACTATGTCTCAGTTTCTTCATAATGTTTAGGTTGTTGAGCCAGAAATGGTATACGTAAAGAGGGTGGTAGAAAATAAATGTTCAATAAATACTAAATATTTTTTCCCTTGAAAAACTTGTTTTCAAGGAAAGTTTCTTTGTAAAACTGTCCCTGAACTTGCCTAGATTGTTAAATAATTTGGCTACACATCTATTATGATGCTTATCACATAATATCATGACCCATGATTCTCAAACTGTTTTAGCCTGGATCTGAGCTCTGGTATTATATCTTTAACTACATCCTCAATATTTCTGAAATATCTAAAAGGTATATTAAATTTAAAATTTCCAAACATAATTATTCATACTCTTCAAAATATGCTCACCACAAACTTTATCTTTCCAATAAATGAGTTCATCCTAGATTAACATTTTATTTCTTCCCATAGGGTCCACAAGCATTCCATCACCAAATTCTTTCTGTTTTATCATCTCTAACTCTAAGCTCACCTTCATAAACTTACTTCAAATCATCATTAGCTTTTGACCAGAATCTTATACCAACCTTCTAACTCTTCTCCTTAACTACACATCTTCTACATTTAGGCCAAACTGCTGACTCAAACGTTATATGACTCATACCAATATTTGGCAACTCACCAGAATAATATCCAAATTTCTTATTCAAGGAGTCAAGGTCAACATGATCTGTCCTGCCTGCCTTTCTGACTTGTATTTTGCCAGACATTTCCTCTTTCTTCACAATCTAGTCCAAACAGTCTCCTTAATGTTTCTTAGGAATGTGTCTTAGTCTGTTCAGACTGCTATAACTGAATAGCACAGGCTGGATGATTAAAATAATAGTTTATTTCTTACAGTTCTGGAAATTGAGAAGTCCAAGGTAGTAGCAGATTCTGTCTGTTGAGGACTTGCTTCTTGGTTTATAGATGGCTGTCTCTCACTATGTCCTCACGTGACAGAAGGGCCAAGAAAATTTCTGGAGTTTCTTTTATAAGAGTGCTAAACCCATTCCTGAGGTTCTCATTTTTAAGACCTAATCACCTTCTCCTAATCCATCCATCTTAATATTATTAAATATTAATAATATTCTTGAGGTTCTCATTTTTAAGACCTAATCACCTTCTCCTATCCATCTCCTAATATTATTAAATTGGGAGGGGAGTAGGGTTTAATATATGAATTTTGGCGGGACACAACATTCAGTCTATAGCAGAAGTCAATTTCATTCCTAATTTGACTTTTGAATATGATATTCCTTCTGGCTGAAACTTTTTTCCACAAATATTTACAAAGCTTATTCCCTCACTTCCCTGCTCAAATGAAAATGGCAAATCATTGCCTACTACATCGATTTATCAATACCTGAATCTATTTCCTTTATTTATTCATGACTTAAGCATTTTTATATCCCCACCTTTATATCATAACCTGGTTAAGAGAAGGGCCTTGAAAGTTTGATTCACAACCATATTCCCAGTGGTTAACACATATTAGGTGCATATAAAGATTAACTATTCTTTCCAGGCACAGTGCCTCCATATGGTAAGAGGTACTTAGAAACACAGTTTTGGAGTATTAAAATTGGTAAAGAATTGTACTTACACCAAATGAATTATAGCAGTATTATTATAAAAATGTCAATTACAATTACAGTTACAAAATGTAGATTACAATCTCAAAAAGAACTAAAGCCTTTACTTTGCCTCTCGCAAAACTTAATATAGGTAAATCACAAAATCTGTCTACTTGATCTTTGAAACCAGCCCAATACACTCATGCTCCACACAGCTTACAATTCTTAATATTGAATAACAAAAACTCTCTGGTTTATATATAAAAAAAAAATCATCTTAGACTCTAGTCACTGTTTTTCTATTGTTCCCATTTTGTCAGGCACCTTTCATTTCCTAAGTTTTAGACCAGTGTGTATTTTTATGACTGTGTTTCTATAACTTTCAATCAGGTATTTACATCTGCTTTCTGCCTTCTGTCATTTAACTCTCCACTAAAAAGTCCACATTATATATTTACCAGACTAGTTTTCTTCATTCCAATATACCTTTTAGTGTATTTGTTTCTCTTGAGGCTAAATATATTCATCTTAATCTATGGTCAAGTACTCTTTGCAGCAGCTCTTGCCATTTCAGGGGTTGGTGTAAAAAACAATACAGACTTCTTGTTGTGGTTTTTATTAATATTTTTCTGGTTTATTGAAGAACCCTATGTGGTGGCTAAACCTAGAATGAAGAAACAGCATCTCATTATAGTAAAAACTTGAGCTCTGGCATAAAACACAACTGAATTGAAATTCCAGATTTTGTAAATTACTAGCTTTGTGACTTTGGGCAAATTATTTAACATCTTGAAGCCTCTGTTTTCTTGTTGGTAAATATAAATAATGAATTCTATATTTATAATGTTATGAATTAAATAAGAAAAATCTTTATTTTCTGTTTTGTTGATATTATAGCATCATATTATGGCTCGTTGTTTCAAATTAAACAGATAAAGTTTATAGTACAGTAAAGTTTGTAGAAAAAAACACATAAAGTTTATAGTACAATGCCCAGATTATACTATGTACACAACAAAAGTTTGATAGGGTTATTGTTTAAATTTCTCCGTTCGATTTTAAGTTTTATATTAGAAATATGTTAAAATATATTTTTAAAAAGCACCATCAAGAATTACTTCCATTATTTCTCTTGTCTAATATTACAGAAGATAGAAACATTTTTAAAATCTTAACAGATTTCATATTTATTATATTACACCATCTAAAGCAACTCATGAAATAAGCAGGGTACATATTATTAATATGCTATTAAAATCAGTGAGGAAAGAAAAGTTTGAAAACCCTACATATCTTATATAAAATTTCAGGTCAAGACTAGAACCTAATTTTTTTTTTTATAGTCTAGTAGCCCAAGTTATTAGGTGTTTGCAGTATATCTTATTTTTTGTTAATGTGACCTCTTTTGATGTCTAAGATACTTATCAAGCACTTTTTTTTTTAGGCACTGTTCTATGTAATTTCAATATTAACTCACTTATTCTCATAAAACCTAATTTACAAAGTAATTAGTTCTATATTTCCTATTTTATGGGTTGAGACTCTTTAGAGATTAAGTATTTTGTCCAAGGTCATAGAGTCAATATGAAGAAAATATGAAATTTGAGCCAAATAGTCCAACTGCAGAACTCAAATTTTTAAGTATTATGTACTACGGCTTATCATAAACACATGGACATTTTATTTCCCATGCTAGCATTATTTGAAACTAAACATTAAATAATAGGACTAAAACCAAAACATTGAATCATTTGGCAGTCTACAATAGAAACAAAACAGAGATAATTTAAAATAAGCTCTGTTAAATTACATGTGTAAACTATGAGTTTATGATTATGGCCTGCATTTGAGGATTACAGATCGGTGGTATGCTTAAATACAAGGCTATCTTTAAAAGTAGCTAAGTATTATCTGCATTTACAGTGGCAATTACTAACTACAATAGTGGGCAATAATTCAAATGCAACTGTAGGGTTATCTCATGATAGCAAAGCCAGTAACTCAGTTCTTCAGTCACACAGTGGATCAGAAAACAAAGAATAGAGTGAATACTCTCGAGATTTCTTGCATGTGTTGTTGTCTAGAAAACAAAAGATAGAATTACTGTTGTATGAACTAAGGCCATTCTATAAATCAAGTGATTTACCATTTGGGATTTGAATTATGCAATTTACAAAAGTGTTCTCTGAGTACAAACCTGACAGGAATGAAAATATGATTTAATATGACAGTCAGCAGTCCCAATTTATGTTATCCATGAATATTGATAGGAAGTAGAGAAATAGAGTTTCTAAATATGAATAAAATATGGCTATTAATCATGTTAATTTTAGTTCACAATTTTGAGAGTTCTTAAGGATCTTATATGAAGAATTTACTTAACTACCCATTAGATTATTATCTCTGTTTTCTAGAGAGAGAAATTCGGACTTGTCAAATAATAAAACTTAACAAATAACAACAAAGCCAAGATCAAAGAGCTGCTAAGTAACAAACATAAGACCCAAATCTGTCCCTTCGTTGGGAAGCCACCTTCTTTGTCAAGGACATGTACTTTTCAGCCCACAGCACCTCTGATATACGCCGAAAAAGACATCTAAAAGATGACCGAAAGTGACCGAAATGAGATAGGAGTGTAAATGGTACATTGGCCTTGATACCTTGACACTTGAATGCAATTTCAATAAGATCTTGAAATAATTGTTTTTAATTTAATTATTAACTTTGCATTCTTGAATGTTTATGCTGTTTTATTCAGTCAATTAATGAGAATATTCTCAGGCCAAAATACATAATAATCAGAATTCCCAGAGTAACAAATTAAGAACAAATATTAGTTTCTATGAGAACAGATATATGTATATATATAGACATAGATATAAATATAGACATAAAGATATGACAGAAAGAATGGAAATTGTGTATATATATATGTATATATATATATATAGTTCCTATTTTGTACATTTCTCTTGAAAAAAACAGACTTCAAATTTATTTAGAAACAAGGTTTTAAATGTTACTGTTTTCTGGATAACTAATATTCAGTAACAAAATCAGAAAAACCATGGATCGAATATAGTCAAAATCAGTAAAAACAAAGAAAAAATATATTCTATATGCAGATGAAATAGTTCATGAATGTTTCAGTTAGCACTTGTCTGCATGAGGTGTGAAATGCTGGTCTGATGGGGAAAAAAAGATACTTATATCGAAGGAGACAAAGATTCTGTCTTAACGCAAGAGAATTTTTATACTAGTTCATGTAAAGCATGAATCTTAATTTTCAAGCACAGAAATTGCAACCAAAGAAATAAAGAAAAACTTTGAGTACTTTTGTGCATACTAAAAAACTGTAATATGTTGATATAAGCAAATAAGCTTTGAAGACTGCCAAATGATTGAAATACAGTTTCTGTAACAAATGGGTGTCATGATACTGTGAAAATACTTAAAACTCTTTGAGCCTCAGTGTCTTTATCACTGAAATGGAGATGATATTAACTTCTACAAAGTTGTTAAACATATAAATAAAAAGTCATAAAATGTCATGAAAAGGATCTACAAAGTAAAAAAAAGAAAAAAAATCAGTATTTTTTCCTGCTTTCTGTCCTAAGAGTTGAGTTGTCTAGATATAAAAAGGATTGCAAAATGCTCCCTAGAAATTGAAACTAGACAGCTTTCTTCATAGCTGAAGCTACACAAAATTTCTAAATGAACAAAGTTAAATATAGTTCCTGAGTTCTTTTCTTCTCTGAAAGGAAGAGCACCACTTTTTCTCTCCAAAGGCTATATAGCACGTAGAGCATTTTTTCCTGAGATCTGAGAAGCTTTAAAAATAGTTCTACATTACCTTAATAACATACTTCACAGATGCATCTGGACAACAGTTACATTCTTGTATACCAACTGCACAAGGACATTTCTGAATAAAATAAATATAATGATAATAAAACAAACATATACAGTTACTACATGGTTACTATTTTCCTAGATCATCTTATTTAATTCTCAAATCAGCTTTACATTAGTATTGTTACAGTGTAATTTTCAAAATGTTAAAAATATTACCTTTATACTAATATAAATGTCATATGTATAAATATTTTAGTCAATTCATTCATACTAGAATCAATAACATGTTATGGCTAATTCAAAATACATTAGAGGATCTGGGTATTTATAGGCATTTTAATGATAATATTATAATAAGGTTGATAAGCTAGATAAAAAACTGATTAATGTGGTTAATATCCTATAAGATAATAAACCAAAAACTTTGAGGTTATATTTTCTATTGGACAGAAATAATTTACATGTCTATCAGACAAAAGTCTACTAGTAACATGTAAGTTCACTAATTCTGGGACCTTTAATAAATAGCAAGCAGGGAATGAACAATGCATATTTCCTAGATAATTAAGTAGGTGGTCCTTTAGGTGGACCTGTGCTTCTTTTAGCCTTATTTCTAAGTTTTGATAGCTTTTCTTAACAGTTTTATTACACCCATATTTCAAGTAATTAATCTGAATTTTAGATAGTTTGGATCAATTGTTTAAGGTCTCACACTTTATTAGTTGACATCAAGTTTAAAACCTAGGTTTTCTTGTTCCAGAACCTTAACTCTTACCGGTATATTTATTGTGTGTGCTAGGTAGAATTCATTGCCAGTGCATTTTATTTTTCTGTCTCCTATACACATCAT
The DNA here is from genome assembly GCF_000325575.1 of Pteropus alecto. Lineage (NCBI taxonomy): Eukaryota > Metazoa > Chordata > Mammalia > Chiroptera > Pteropodidae > Pteropus > Pteropus alecto. Next base: position 3,447,572 of record NW_006439231.1, on the reverse strand, counting down.
TTTCTTTCTAGTCCCAATATGGATATGCTCTATTACACCTTCACCAGCAACTACTTAGTTGAGAACAGCAGAAGGTCTAGTGTTTCCAACCTGTGTTCAGGAAGATGGTACATATACAAGTTTTGTTTGTTTTGTTTTGTTTCATTTTGTTTGTTTTGTTTTGTTTTGTTGATGAAAAACCTGGCTTAACTCCAAATCATCTGGCATCAAAATCTGACCAGAGCTGACTTAAAGCTATCTAGAGATTTTACTTATTTCAACGTGACATGTTTAGTTTGTTTTTTGTTTGTTTGTTTGTTTGGTTTTTAGTTTTATGTGTCAAGAGATCTTTACTGAAATACTAGCACAGTTACACTTCTAATACCCTTTCCACTTGTATACAATAGTTTAAAATTGCTTGCAACATACAGTGCACAGACAGTTCAGGGTGCTACTTATAATAACCCCGAGTCTGTAATTTTCAAAAAACAACAAAAATATTTTTGAACTCAAGACATATAGTCCCAAGATTTTAGGTAAAGATCTATACTGTAGTACTGATATTCAAAATAATCACAGGTGAACTTCTCTGTGACTTTTTAATAATTCACATTCTCGAGAAGGTCATCACTTGGCCACTCTATCTAAAACATCAGGCCCCTCTCCCTTATCCATGCTTTTGCTCTCTCTCACTCGCTCTTTTGAACACATACACACACACATACATCTATTACTACCTATCATCTATATCATTTATTGGAATACAATTTTTATAAAAATAGAAGATATTTTGTTCAAGCCACAGGAACATCGGACATATAATTGTCAAATAGTAATAACTGATGGGGTGAATAAAAGTGTGTGTCTTTCTTGGAATTGGTCTACTTAGTTTGTTGAATATATTGGCATAAACTTGTTTATAATATTCCCTATTATACTTTTAATATCTATTTTAATGACATTTGGTTCATTCCTGATTTCGTAATTTGTTTCTTTTCTAATTTTTTTTTCTAATCAATCTAACTAGAGGGTTATGATTATTAAACTTCTTAAAGAAACCAGTTTGGTTTATTTGATTTCTGTTTTTTTTCCTGTTTTCTACTTAGTTGATTGCCATCAGATTTTCTTATTATTTTCTTTCTCCTTCTTAATTTGGGTTTTATTGGCTTTTCTTTTCCTAGTTTATTATATGGTTTCCAAAGTTATTGATTTTGAGTGTTTCTTCTTCAGAAATGGATATTTAGTGATAAATTATAACTCTAACTACTGTTTTAGCTGCATATCACTAATATCGATGTCATATTTTGCATTGAGTTATCTAGTTCCAAATTTGGAGATTTTGTAGTATCTTTCTATTGAATTCTAATTCAATTTAATTTTGTCAGAGGACAGATTTTGTATGATTTAAAGACTTATACAGAGTCGAAACTTGTATTATGGCTCAGAAAGTATTTCACCTTGGTAATTGTTCCCCGAGCTCTTAAAAATAATGTTATCGTTTCATTATTGAGTAGCATGTTCTATAAATGTTGATTTGATCAAGTGAATTGATGGTATTTTATAGCCATACTTATTTTCTGTTACTTATTCTAATTATTATGTAGAGGTAGATATTGAACACACCAAATATATTTGTGAATTTGTTTATTTCTTTTTGTAATTTTGTAAGTTTTTGCTTTGTAGATTTTGAAGTTATGTTATTAGCTATATAATATTTTGGATTGTCATATCTTTTTGATAAGTTTATTTCTTTATTATTATTTAACACCCCTCTCTATCCCTCATAATATTCTTTGCTCTTAAAATAATTTTTCTACATTAATATTGTCAATCTAACATTCTTTTCAATGTATAACAATAAAATATCTTCTTTCCATTCTTTTAATTTTAAACTTGTAGGTAGTATATAACTAGTTCGTGTTTGTTTCTTGTAGGCAGTATATAACTAGTTCTTGTAAATAGTATAATTAAATAATCTCTTCTTTTTATTGGTTTGATCTTTGAATTCAGTGTTATTATAGATATTTTTGGATGTGAATACACACATCATTTTGCCATATAATTTCAATTTGTCCTGTCCTTTGTTTCCTTTTTCTTTTTCTACTGTCTTTAAGTATTTTATGACTGCTTTTTAATCTACTTGTTGACTTTTTGCTATGATTATTTTTGTTAATAGTGGTTGCATGAAGGTATATTAAAGCATTTCACATTTAGTGTAAGAATCTTACTACAATATACTTTCATTTTTCTCCTACTGGCCTGAAACTGTTGTTGACATATAAATTTTTTTCTTAAATCTGCTGTTTTATCATTTACTTAAATTTGGAAAATATTCTATTATTATTTCCTGAAGTATTCTTTCCATTGCCTCTTCTTTCTCTTCTGATTTCTCCAATTCCAAATATATTAGGCCACTTGAAACTTTCCTAGAACTCAGTATTCTACATCTATTCTACAATTTTACCCATCCATTAAAATTTCAGTTTTGATGACTATTTTATTTTTTCATTTCTAGATGTTTTATTTGGTTCTTTAAAAAACCTACCTTGTATTTCATTATGGTTTCTGTTTCTCTCTTTTTTCTCTCTTTTTATTTTTCCCATCTTGTTTTCTGTTTTATTTTTTGTATGTTTTCTTGCTATGTATGTCTTCAAATTCACAAATTTACTAATCTATTCTTTAGCAGTTTCTAATATGCTGTTAACACCATCCAGAGTATCCAGACATTGTAGTTTTCATCTACAGTAGCTTTATTTCAGTCTTTTTTAGACCTTTCATGTCTCTACTTAACATCTACTTAGCTTCTAAAGCATATGAATACAGTCATAATAATAGTTTTAATGTATTTGTTGACTATTTCTATAATCCCTATTATTTATGGGTTGGTTTCAATTGGTTGAGTGTGGCTTAAATATTTTTTCATTTTTGTATAACTGTTAACAGTTAATGGGATGCCTGATCAATTTATTTACATCTGATGGACATTGAACATTTTGTATTCCTAAAATATTAAGCTTCAATTTTGGACCCAGTTAGTATCTTTTGGGATCTTATCTTTAAGTTTTGTTATTAGAGTACAGAACAATACTTAATGTGAGGCTAAAATTTCCACAATACAGAGGCAAACAAGGAATTCTACCTAATGTCCCATGAATTATGAATTATGAGGTTTTTCACTCTAGCTGATGGCAAAAAGAACTATTCTTGGCCTGATGGGCTGTAAAGATTGTTCTCTCTACTCCTTTGGAAGTGTCAGAAATATTGCTTTAAAAATAAATACATATTTTTGATAAATAATAATTTTATTGTTCAAGTTTTAGTTTTACTTGTGCATACCACATTTCACACTTTTTTTTACAATGAAAGCAATTCTTGGTTTAGATATAGAAAATTTATGTATTTCAAGGTTGATGAGAAGAGTAATTATAATTCATTTCCCATAAAATTATTTTATACTTAAGAAGAAATTCTCTAGATAGTTAAAATTGAAAATAAGAGAAGGTATTTGAAATCTTTCTTTGATATATAAATCTCACATTAATGGAGTACTCAAGGTCAAAAGTAAATATAATCAGATTTGTCTTACATTATTTTGTCAAAAAAATATTGTTACTGTTTGAATGATGCATATTAAGTGTTTCTCCTTATATAATGAAAAAGAAATTTAACAATAACTTCCGAACTCTATAGCATATTGCTCTGGTGTGTATGTGTGTGTGTAATCTAAGTAAAATGAAGAGAGAAGGCTTTGAGACTTTCAGGTAATTAGAGCTTGCTTTTTAGAATCCTGAATCTTGAGAGTTGAGAAGAAAAAAAAAAAAATACATGAGCTAATTTCCTTTTCTCTTTTGTCTTTGTTTCTATTCAATTTTCCTTTCTTTCTTGTTCCTTTCTCCCCATTTTGTAATTTTCTATGGTACTTTCAATTTATTTTGTCCTTTTTAGATATGATCCTTTTTCTGTGTCCTTTTCTTAATTTGCTTGCCTCTTATCCAGTCTTTGTAGATCCTCATCCAATATCTATCTAATTTCTGTGATTTCATCATAAAAAATCAACAAACTTTTATCAGAAATAATGTACTACATTAATCATTACCTCCAAAAATTATGAATCAGATTGAACTATTTTAGTGATAAAAATGAACCAACTACTGGAAGCATATTTACCTTTATCTCTTTTTATCTGAATTAATGAACCCTGTGCTAAAGTACAACTTTAATTATTAGCTCCTTCAAGCATCAAAAATTATCAATTTAAAACAAAATAGTTAAGGAATCTTTACTTAAAACAATCAAGCCAAAGATAGTAGATCTAGTATTTATCCCTGAAGTAGTTTAGCTATTTCTTATTTGTTCCATTCTTACAGCATGGCTGTTCTTTCTGTTGTAATCAGCAAAGTCTATGAAGAGAAATAGAAATGACTGAGTTTTAAGTAATAGTTATTGAAAAAATAATTTTAAAATACATGTGATTTCCAAAATAAACTTAGCTGTTTACTTTTTTTGTGAAGAATTCATACTAATTTGGCTGTATTTAGAGGTATTGTTAAATCATATATTTAAACATTAATGATAATATTTAAAAATTACCTCTTTCACAATGACAAGGGATATGTCTTAGTGTACTTAGGCTACTGTAACAAAATATCATAGACTGGTGGTTTAAACAATAATTTATTTCTCACAGTTCTGGAGGTTGGATGTGCATAATCAAGGCGTTGGCGCATTTGATGTCTAATGAGGGCCATCTTCCTGATTTCCAGATGGCCCCATTCTTGCTGTATCCTCAAATGGCCAAGATGAAGAGATCATCTCTCTAGTGTCTCTTTTTATGAGGCACTATTTCTACTCATGAAGAGTCCACCAATTTGACCTGATTACCTTATTTATGAAAACCTCACCTCCAAAAACCATCCTACTGGGGATTAGAGTTTCATTTTATGAATTTTGAAATGCTAAAAACATTTGATCCATAAAGGGATTCAATTCAATAACAATTTACTACAAAATACTTTACATTTAAAAATATCCAATGAATATTTACTTGTAAAATGAATAAAACGTTTAAACGAATGGAAAATAACATAGAATAAAACTATTTTTGTTATTATCTCATTATTTGCATTTTCTTCTTTTTCCTTAAGCTGAAACAACAAAAACTACTTTAGCATCCCAGGTGTAATTTATTGCTCTATATTTAAGTTATCTTTATGGTTCTTAAATTATTTATTTTGAATACTTTTTTAAAGGTCAAATAAAGAAGTTGAATAAATAATTATTGCTCAATGAATGACAATGTTTCAATTAATGCAGATAAAATCTTCATCTCATTATATCTACTACAGAGCTAGGCAATCAATCACTCCTTTTAGCACCCAAATCACACATGAAAAATCCCATGCATGCAGCATGACACACAGCAAATAATACCTGAAACTTGACAGTGAGTATTTCTTTTGTATAACTTGGGAACATCCTCTGTATTCAGTTTTTCTTCTGGAAATAAACTTGTCTTAATACTCTAAATTTCAATCATTTGAATTTGAAAAAACTGAATAAGGATTCTTTACCTTGTGGTTAATCCGTAATCCCAGAAGAGGGATTACAGATTATCTCAAGAAGAAGGATTACAGATTACCTCAAGTAATTGCTTAGTTCCTACATAAAGTATATCATGGATATAAAGCACCAT
>NW_006439231.1:3421693-3441884 GCF_000325575.1 Pteropus alecto | reverse complement strand
GAGTGTAAAAGGCTTTATCCGTTTATTCCTCATACTTACCCTTGTGGTTATACAGCCTGGAAGTTGAAAATAAAAGATTTGCTGTTGATTGGCTTGTGCTAGAACAATAGCTCTACCAGCTCCTTGCTATATGACCTTGGGCAATTTAACCTTTATGTGATTCAATTTTCCTCTTCTCACAAATGCTGATAACATTACTTACTTCAGAGGATGGTTGTAAAAATTAAATCAGGTAATACATAAATAACAACTTAGAATAGTGTCTCCTGATTATTAAAGGTCATTAGGGCTATTATTATTACTACCAATATTATTATTATTATTTCTGTTGTATGACTTCCACTTTATTCTAATGTATGAACATCATATTCTTTATATACTCTTATGATGCAGCCATATGAAAGCAAGACCCACATTACTTCTTCTGTAGAGTCTCACCATAAATTGTACCAGGGCCAAACACTTAAACAGGTACCATAAGTAATTCCAGATAATATAAAATCATCTCCAAATAGCTTTTTCTCCAGATGACCTTAGATTTCACTTTATCTTTTGGAAGTACTATCTAAAAAGTTACCCACATGTGGAAATATTTCACCTGGCTATTATCAATTTGAAGAAAGAATATTGTCACTAAATGTGTGGCATATTTCTTAACACATATTATGTGATAAAATAAATAAAAAGTCTCATTTTTAATGGCCTCTGTTTTACCCTGAGAATATATAAATGAAGATATGAGGCACATATTTTCCATTTAACCTTGCATCTTTATTCCTATAAGGCCACTAGGCATGATCTGTTTATTTCCCAAAATAGATAATTCAGAGTAAATAAAGATAAGCAAGCAAGATTCAAATATACAATTTAGTGCAGTATAAAATTGGGTAAAATAAAGTATGATGTTTGAGAGAAGACCTGGGGTCATATAGACCTTCCAGAAGACTATTACTGTGATAACTACACATTGAATGATGGAGGTTGGGACTAGGGTGGTAGCAATGACAGCATTAAAAATTTGGAAGGAAATACTTCTGTATTAGAGATTGCTGTGGAATGTGACTAGATAATATGGCAGATTCATGAGTCAAGACTTGATCCATTCAGAATAAGAAAGGATGTAGCCAGGCTGTCCTCATATTCAAGATATTTCAGAAGTTTGAGACTAGGAAAATTTTGAAAATTTAAAAATAAAATCGGTGATTTGGGTTATTTTGAGTTTTATATAATGCTTTAATAAATTAATAGAATGATCCCGAAGGTAGAGAGGAGTGGAGATAACAGTATAAGATTCATCATCTCTCATAGCAATGTATCAGGAAAAGGAAGAAACTCTAGGAAGAGGTAGGTTTAGAAAAAAAAAATGAGGGTGCTGTCAAAGTTTGTTCTCAGAATGAAAGCTTGTTTAACAGTATCAGAGAAGAAAAACAAAGAAATGGTGTGGAATAGTCTTTCACATAAGACAATTCGGTAAAGTTTTGTTGAGTTGTGTGAAATAAATACATCTTATTTTGGAAGAGATTTCTCTAACCAAGGATATATATGCAGCATACATGACTAACATATCTTATCAGCACTCATAGGAGAGCAGAAGATATGTATTTACTAATATAAGGACTAAACATAAATTCACACCAAAAATACAGAATAATAGACTCGCAGGAGAAAGAAAAAAATAGCGTAGAAGATAGAGGCTTGGTTCATCCCTTTGGAGACCAAATCAAAGTTGTGATGGAAACAAGGAGCAAGCAGCAAGGAAAAATCGCCTGAGATCTAGATGAACAAGCCATACAACTAGTGAGAAATCTAAGAAATCACCCTGCAATAGCAGAAGGTAGCATGGAACAAGGAGGCGGGGCTGCTGGTCTTGAGCAGTGGAGTGAGATGGAAGCTGTGGCAGCGGCAGACACCTCTTAAAGGGGCAGTGTCCGCGAGCAGATTTTCACGGTGGCGGATCTACTCGCTCTGAGCACCAGTGTGGATTCAGCTAAGCGCAGGGGGCACCAGATACTTACAGGGAGACATTGTCAGAGTGAGGGCCAAGGAGAGACTTGTTCTGTACAGAAGTGCTGGCGGTATTCATTCTTCCCTATTGAGCACTCCCCACTCCCAGTGTGTGGACACAGAGCCGCCCTAGCCATGACATCATCATACTGGATAACAGAGGTCACTTCGCCCATAGGATTCCTTGAAACCCCACCTCCCCCAACTCGAGGCCCCACCCAAGCCACATCCAGGTCTATCCTCAGCGAGTCAGGTGCTCCTTGCTGAGCAGTGCCTAGACTCGCACTGAAGGCATCTGGCCTCAGTTTCTGGTGTGGCCTTTTGAGGACAGCTTATAGTTGCTGAATCTAAACAGGTGGCCCCAGAGGAGCACAGGCTGGGGCTACCTTGGTTTGCAGCTGAACCCCTCTCAGAACTGTGCCACTGGATATCTACTTCACAAATCCACACTAATAAGACCAGAAGACTTAGGAGCTTTGCTTAGTACATAGAAGCAGACACAGAAAGGCAGCCAAAATGAAATGACAAAGAAACAGAAACCGTATGAGAGAACAGAACAGAGATCCAAATATAATGGAGTCAAGTAATCTAACAGACACAGAGTTCAAAACACTGGTTATAAAGATGATCAATGAACTTTTGGGAAGTGTAGATATATTTTTATCTGAGATGAGAAGAATATTAAATGCAATAAACAAAGGAGTAAACAAAGTGAATAAAGAAAAGGATCAAATGCCCTAACTAGAGGACGGGAAAGCCAAGGACACGCAATCAGAATGGCAAGAGATAAGATCCCAAGACTATAAAAATAATATAAGGAGAATATGAGACACTATTAAGGCTCCAAATATTTGTCTGATCGATGTATCTGAAGAAAATCAAGATATCGAATAGCTGTTTGAAGAAATAATGATGGAAAATTTCCCTAACCTGGTGAAGGAAATGGATATAAAACCCAAGGAAGCTCAGAGAATTCCACAAATCAGGGATCCAAAGAGTCCCACACCAAAATACATTATAATTAAAATGCCAAAAATTAAATACAAAGAAAGAATATTAAAAGCAGCAAGAGAAAAACAGATAATTACTTATAAGAGAACACCCATAAGACTGGCAATTGGTTACTCAGAAGAAACTATGCAGGACAGAAGGGCTTGGCAAAAATTATTTGATAGGATGAAGACTCAACCAAGGATTTACAACCAAGAATAATTTATCCAGCAAAGCTATCATTTAGAGTTGAAGGATAGATAAAGAGCTTCCCAGACAAAAATAAGCTAAAGGAATTTATCACCACCAAGCCAGTATTACAGGAAATGTTGGAGGGACTTCTTTAAGAAGAAAAAAACATGTGTCAAAAACAGGAATAAAGTATGGTAACTACATTCCTATCAATAAGTACCTCAAATGGAAAAGAATTAAGTGCTCCAACCAAAAGATAGGGTGGCTGAAAGGATAAGAAAACAAGACCCCTACATATGCTGCCTACAAGAGACTCAATTCAGATTAAAAGACACACACAGACTAAAAAGAAGAGGATAGAAAAAACTATTGCTTTGATGGACCTAGAAGGTATTTAAATCAGACAGAGAAAGATAAACATTATATTATTGCACTTATATGTGGACACTAAGGAATAAAAAGAACAAACTAACTAAAAACATATTCATAAATATAGTGGACAATTTGGTGACAGACTGAATGGAGGGGTTTTGGGGGGCTGGAGAATGGGGTAAAGGGTTAAAGAAGTACAATTTAGTAGGTGATGAATGGTCACAAGGATGTGGAGCATGGCATAGGAAATGAAGTTAGCATTAATACTTTGTCTAGTTGGAGAGAGGGAGCAATTGAGATCATTTTACAAACTATATAGGCATCTAACCAATGTGCTATATAAACTTGAAACTAATTAAAATAAATTTAAAAACATACACATAATTTATAAACAATTAACTACTTTTTTGAAGCAATGTTATGATATTTTAATAATCCCCAGCCTTGGTTAAAGTATTGGGTACAGGAAGTTAACCATTCAGTCAGTCCTCTGACCTTCCTAATTTATCACATAATGACCTCTGATAGGCTCAGCAAGTTCTTTTGTTCTGAGTTCACAATATCTAGAGGTGTCACTCATAGGATTAAATCATTATCAGAGTAAAAGGAACAAAGAAAAAGAGTAAAGTAGACACAGAAATAAAAATGCATATGCCAGGACTATGGTCCAATGTTAGTACCTGAGGTAGCAACTAAATCATCTAGCCCTGCTCTATGGCCGTATTCTTTAATACTGGCTAGCAAAAACAGGTCATGGAAATTTTATTTTATCTTTCACCACATTGTTTTATCAGTTTCTTGTTATAATGGATATAAGCTCTACATATGGTCACCAATATTCTTATCAGAAATAATATTATATGTATTAAAATTTAGTCAACTCTCAAAAGAAACTACAATTAGAACAGTAAGCAAAGGTGGATAACAATCTGTATTATTTCATTGGGCAACTGAATTAAACTTTTCAAGATTGTATCACACTACTTACTGTAATCAGTAATTCTCAGAAAATCACATCAACATTAGAGTTCATGAGAGTATGTGATTTTCAAAGCAGTTAAAATTATGAAAACAGGTTTGAATTCTGTAACATAATTCAGATTAGTATTAGTTGGGAAACAATTGTCTCAGGTCTTACATTTGAAAAGGAGGAAACGACTCAAGAATTTCAAAACTATCTTTCAAAACAATAGGCTTGGCAAATCTGTTAAATAGGACTATAGATGTGGTTGATTCCCACCTCTAATAAAACAAAAAAAAATTGACTCACTGCTGAGGACATTAATAATAAAGTATAGGAAACAACAAAATTCTATCTGCGATGGCCTTTGGCAACTCAAATATCTATGCTTACTCAACATTCAACTTGTCGATAAAGAGAACGGCAGAATATCTTCATAACATCTGAGAAAAGAATGTTGACTCTTGATTGTTTTATATGTGAGGACTTATATTAGATATGACAGCAAACTGACAATCCAAAATTTAAGGTTGCTGGTCTATATACTAATGTGTGAACCTCAATACATTTCTAGAATTCTATGACTACGCTCAAATGCAAAGTGAAGATAAAATTTGCTATGTGTGTGACATGGTAGAGGAGAATTACATGAGATTAAAATTGTGCTTTGGACTTATACTTCCAAAAATATGTCACACCAGCTACTCTGAAAGTCTAGCTGACAAAAGTATAATTTGATTCTCCTAAAAAGTACAACATACGTAATTTAAATACATTCCTCCTCTCAGAAAGAAAGACAAATGACATTTTTTATTTAAACTTTCATCTCTTTCAATTATTGTCTTGAATACATTGCTCCTGAAGTATTAATAAGAAATAGTAAAGGTATCTTGCCCTATTTCATCCTACCAACAAATCTGCCATCTATCAATCTAGCTCTCATCTATCTATTTATTTATTCATCTTAAAATCATAATCTAGATATATAAAAAGTACACTGCAAAATAACAATTTGCTATTAAGAATATTTCTTTATTGTCAACATTCTCAATAACATGAAAACTTAATAAGTGCTCTCATACACCTGTGTCCCAATCTTTCTCATTTGTATGCCTGCTTGATTGAAAGGAAAAGAAAGAGAAGTTTCATATTTAATTAAGTCAAAACAGCATTACGTCTTCAGGTTTAAAGTGCTTTATATTTCTTTAATTCAGACTGATAAATAAATTTTTATAAACATTTAATTAGCTTTATTGAATATTTCAAATGCATTTATTTATTTGTTTGTTTGTATCAAGTATACAGAACATTGATTAGACATTTATATAGTTTATAAAATGGCCCCCCTAAATATTTCTTCTCTTCTCTGGTTTTCCACCTTGCCAATATATTAATGCTAACTGAATGCCCTATGCTGTGCTCCCCTTCCCTGTGACTCAAATGCATTTTTTAACTGTGAGATAAGCATCTTATTCCATGCCATTCTTCAACACAACTTAAATGGAATAGTTTAGCAATTCCTTTATAAGTAATGCACTTTAAAATACTGTTAATTCAAAGTTATAATTCTCAGATTTACCAGTGACCTAATATTTCCTTTCTTTTTGTTGGTAATTTTCATAATGTCATTCGACTTACAATCTTAACAATAGGATATCATTTAATGTAGGAGACATTACAAGTGTTATCAATTCAATTTAAGACATAATGCCTTGAACCTTAGGGAAGTTGCTTTACTTAATCAGAATGAACTGACTCCTTTCAAATATCGCATGCTATCAAATTTTGTCAAATATGTAACTCAGAACTTAGTTTTCAAGCATGAAATAAAATTACTCTTCTATATATAACAATCCTTAGATGTACATATATTTTTATCTATTGTGCCTTTATAAGATAATTTTTCTCTAACATCTAGGGAATTTTAAGTTAGACCAATATATAGGTTTTTTTCATAGTCCACAATAAAATGCTAAATACATTTTTTTCATTTTTTAAAAATTTTATATGGTCATTTTGTTGTCTAATTTTATTTTCCTAAATATTTTTTCTAACTAATTTTAGACTTACTAGAAAAGTTAACTCTGAAAGAAAGAAAATAGTTATAATTATTATTTAGTTGCTATTTTAGGTTTAATAATTTTTTTTCATAACTTGCGTTATATGATGTGTTTATTAGCTGTGTATTAGTAACAATATTTAAGCTAAAGATTTTTAACACATAAAACAATCTGATCACTAGAATTAAAAAAATAATTCAAATATTCAAATTTTAACTGAAGTACTTTTTGCATTAGTATTTGGAGAAGGTTGAATAGATATTATAATTTCAAGAGAAAAGAAATGAGAATATTTATAGCTGTTAGATAAAGGATTGTGGTCCTTAGATATAATTGACACATTTAAAATAATATTGTACAAAATTTTTGTGCCAATATTAACAATAAATTTATGATAAATGTTTGCAAATGTTTAAACTTAATGATGAAAACTTCAGTTGTACACTTAAGAATCTACCACCTATTATCAATCTTTGGAACTTAGATATCTTGGAACACAGATATCAATAGCTAATTATTTTATTATTCCCCAAAGAATGTGGTCTGAGAAAATTAAAAAAAAAAAAAAAATACACCCAAATTGGCTAATACGAATACTGGCTACATAGAGAAGTGATTAAAAATACTTAACACATAGTTACCTAAAACCTGAAAAAGTTGATTGACTACATTTCTTTGTCACAGAATGAGAGATCAATAAATATGTACTGAAAAGAATGAAATAGAAAAGAATATGCTGTAAGGGCTCCCATGAGACCCTATCTCTCTGATTCAATGTTAGAGTATTGTCAATTGAGCAGGCTGTTTAATTTAGAGCCATAGAAAGAATGGGCTCTTTTTTTTTTTTTTGGATAATGTAAATAAAATTTGTATTAATTTATTGAGTTATTTTAATTACTGCTTATTTATACAAATAGTCTTATAATTCTCCAAAATCAAGCTCCTGTATTCTTTCTTTTTGATCAGCCTGAACCTTGAACCAATCTCTTCTACAAGACTTTCCTAAATTATCCTGAATTGTGTCACTGTTCTGAACTCTACATGAATTAGAAAGGTATAATTATGTGTCTTAGTATACTTAAAAGTAGTCTGTTAGGTTATTAGCAATAGAATATGTTAAGTCAATATAACCAGAAAATTTAAATAAAATCAACAACATATTAGGAGTAAAATAAAAGAAAATGAGGCAGAAGCTGTAGAATGTTTACATTCTTATAACTAGAGTAAATTAAGTTAAAATTTGATCTGATGTTTGACCAGATAGAGCAGAGTCTGGCTAAATCTAAATTACATAGCCAGCACTCTCAGTTGCTCTGGTTAATAATTCTCACATATGTGAGAATGTATTGAAAATATTCCTACATAAATAAAGAAAACAGGCCCTGTGGATAGAATTCTAGGGATTTTTTTGCTTTAAAGTTGAGGAAGAAATTTTTTGGTTTTGAAGAGTTTGAGTACAAAATAAAGAACGAGACTATATGATGTTGCATACACTTTATACCTCATTTACAAGTTTCTAGCTATTCAGGCTTCCCTGCACCAATCTCTGACCTCTATACTTTTGGGTCTATATGTCTCCGTGCTCTTACTCAAAGATTTTCATGATTTTTTTTTACACTTATTAACCCAAATGTCTGAACTTCCTTTGAAAAGTCCTTTCTGATGATATCATCTAAGTAGATACGCAGTCATTTTCCAATCCTTTGCCTTGCTTATTTTTTTTTCATAGATCTCATTGCTATTTTTATCAATATATCTAGTTAGCTATCTATCATCTATCATCTATCAATTATCTATCATCTATCTATCTATCTTTCATCTATCATCATCTATCATTTATCTATGACTATCCCACTAGGATTTACACTCCATGAGGACAGAAGTTTTGGCTAGTATATTCACTCCTATAATTTAAACTGTTCCAATCCCTAGAACTATTGCTGCACATAGTGTTTTCTTAATAATTATTTGTTGAATAAATTAATGAGTATGGTAGAAAAGACAAATAACTTTTATAAGTGATAACTACTAAGTCCAGTTTATAGTAGGTATTCAATAATTATTTGTTAAATTCTCTGATAAATGACCTTGCAACATTGACCTGATAACTACAATCCCACCTCCAGTTTCCCAAATCAGGAAAGAATTTCAACAGTATCATGAAAAGAATTTTCTGTTGACTCAAAGCTTTCATCAAAAAGAGGAACAAGAAATTATATACAGATAGTTAAGGACATTTTAGAGGTAAATGGATTAGGGTAAAATAGGATGAAGTAAAGATAATTTTGGCTTTTAAAACAAATGTCATACTTTTGAATTTAAGCACATAGATTCAACATAGAATGTGTTTGAAGATAATGATAAACTATCCTGACATATCTACAGAAATATCTTAAATTTAATGTTAATTATTGATAATCTAGTAAAAGTTTTTAAACTCATTTTTTAAATAAAAAGAATTTTAAATAAATAAGATAAAGAAAAAACAAAATATAGTTTTTATTTTAACAATAAAATGCATTGTTTTTACATGGCCTATTTAGTATTTATTCTTCATTGGCATACATACCTGTCACAATAGTAGGTAACATTAATCATGTTTTAGAATACTTGCTTTGAAACTTCATTTCATTACAACTGTAAAACTCACATAGATATTTAAACAAAACGATTTACACTGTTGGGAAGAAAAGAATTTTCTAAAATTAGGCCTAAATGAAATAGTAGGAATAATGTAGTATAAAATGTATGTTCATTTGTTATTTTCTTTGTGGGATATTTTTGCATTATGAATTTGGCATCAAATTACCTGGTATAATTGACACCAAAACTTTTCATATTTGCTTCCTCTAACTCACATTCACTATAAGAAAAAATTCAATAATTTGTTAACATTAAATTCAGCTCATCAAATTTTCTAGTAAGGAAATACTTTTAAATGTATTGTTTAAGTCTACTGACCTGCAGCTGTACTAGATGGAAATACACAAGCCAAGCTCATAAAATGGATTGACTATTTAGTTCTGGTATATTACTAAGTTATTATAAGCTAGGGATTTTTGTTAATTCCAATATGAATCAGTCATGCCTCCACCTTCAAGACGATTATTATTTTTTCTCCTTTTCAGCAACTACTCCCATAACATGAAAATGTTACTATATTGTTACTATTGTTACTATATTGTTACTATTACTATATTCTAAAAGTTACTATATTGACAATTATAGTAATCGTCACTATAATCTTTTTTACACAAGAAAAAAAATAACCTACAATGCAATTTTGGTTTCTCCTTTCACATCAAATACCTCTACACACACACATATACATACACACACACTAACTCATAGTAATGAAATTATGCTCATATTATCTCCTAAGAAATCTCCAAATTGTTTTATTTCTTTTCAGTTACTACTTTAGTTAGCATACACCTGGTTAAAAAAAATAAAATAAAATAAAAAAGACAAAAATTAAAAACAACATGAAAAAATACATGTTATAGCGGAGAACAATAAAAAAAAAATCAGTTGATTTCTCCTAGGAAAATAAATAAGGCCATGACACAAAACATATTTTTAAAGTTCTGAAATAAATTATAAAATAGCAAACTAAAATTCTATGTCCAGTGGAAATATGCTTAAAATATGAAATAAAGACATGTTTGGATGAAATCTAAGAGAAACCGTTGCCAGAAAAATCAAATTACAAGAAAAACTAAAGGAAGCACTTCAAATTAATGAAAATTGATATAAAAAAAACGAAGACTGAATCTAGAGAAAGGAAGGAAAAACACCAGAAAGAGTAAAGAAGTGGGTAAATATGTGTTTTAAAACTCATGTTTAATTTCACTACAATAATGTTGCTGCTTTTCAGCTACAATAAGAATAATATATATTGCGAGGTCTATAATATATGTAAAATGTGTGCCAACAAGAGCACACATGCAAAGGCAGAGTAAAGTAGAAATAAGAAAATGAAAAACTATTCCAACATTAAAGATATTAAAATGATTATGGGATATTATAAGTAACTATGATAAATGTTCAGAGTAATTTTATAACACTGACAAATATTTGATAAGAATGAATTACAAAAACTAACTTGAAAAACTGAAAATAATTGTATATATTTAAAAGCATGTTTTTTTCTCAAAAATGTTTTTATGAAGAAAATCCCATAGCCAGTCGATCTCACAAATAAAGACTATCAAACATTTTTAAAAATAAATATGTTAGTCAGCTGATCTTGACAAAGGCGCAAAAGCAATTTAATGGAGAAGAGATATTCTTTCAACAAATCAATTATCTCAAGAAAGTATATTAGCTTGTTTCTGTTATTTCATGTTATTTTCAATTTCACTTTACTTCTAGGCATTCCACAGGTCAGTACTGATAGAGAGCTCTTCCTTTCATATTAAAATATATAGAGTTAATATATGGAACAGATTTTGTATGACAGTCACAGAAAAATATAATTTCAAACTATTTAATAAAGTATTCTATATTCTTCAAAATAAATATAGTTTGTTCATTTCATAAAATTTAGCTATGGATATGGAGAAGGACTGGAAAAAAACATACTCTAAACTGAAACTATTTTTCTTGTTGGAGTGATAGGAATATAGCTAGTTTTTCTTGTTTTATAAATTTATTTCATATTGTTTCAAAGTTGTTTGTGAAAATATTTTCACAAAAGCAACTTCTCAAACTTTTAGAATTTATTTAAGATCAAGATGATGGGAAAAACATGGTTTATTATACATTGGCTTAAAATTATTTCATCATCACTGTGTAGAGAAGGTCATACCTCATGTTTAATAGGCTAGAAAGTGTATAGAACAACAGTTAAAACAATGTGATAGCATAAGCAAAACACTTTCTGAGAGAATAATGATAAATTTTCAATACAAGCAAACAACACGCAAAGGTTACAAGACATTTTCTATGTGATGAAAAGTAATTTGTGACATAAAAGCCAAAAAGGAGAGTGAAAATTGGAGATTTTGCTCTATATATCATATGCTGAACAGTAAAGAGACATATATAGCAGGGAAATAGATGATTCAGAACATGCAACTTCTACAAGCATAGGTAGGTAAGTTTATCAAAAATATTTAGGGAAGAATTATAGATATATGAAATTTATCAACTATTGTTAACTCAGTAAATAAAGAGCCAAAGATATTATTGATGCCGACAAGCCTTATTATTTAATACTGTGTATAAAATGTATACTATAGTGATAAAATGAGTCCTTGTGAGTTTATGCAAGTGAAATTTTAAATTTAACTTGGAGAACAAACTAATGGTTGTCCTTTTCCTTTTACTCTGAGAAAAATGTACATATTTAGTCTCATAAATCAATGAAACATCATATTCTCAAGAAAAATTATATGACTTGCTAATGCTTCAATGACCAGTGAAATAAAAGGTGTTAGGGAAGTAGAAGTGCTATAATTTTCTAAATAAATGAGATTTTATGACTATATTAAGTTATTAAGTTTTGATGAACTCTTAATTTGAATTTTGAAACAAATTATTAACCACGGCCAGATAAGATGCATGGAAGTATAAGAGATATTGGTTTATAATTTAGAGACCAGATTGTAACATTAATTAGTTTTGTTTTGCCAGTAATTATCTTTGTGATCTAAGGAAAATTATAGAACTTCTTTGGGTTATGGCTTTCTCATCAATAAAATATGAGAGTTGAAATAAAATTTTACAGAAGAAAGTATACTAGCCTAGAGTAAGGAAAGATAGACCATTTTTCCTGTTTACTAGCTATGTAGTCCTCATTAAATTATTATTATCTCTGTATGTTTTTTTTTTTTTAATTAGAAAACAATTTGATGAGGACCGAGGTCATTTAGAAAGTATTTCTAAATTCTAAGACTCTAATATGAAGTCAGGAAATGAAGATGTAAAATTGGTCAAGGCCATCTAGGAAAACAGAGATAAATGTAGAAACAGGAAAACAAAACATATAAAATAATTTTTGTCTTAACATTCAGATATATTAAGATGTTCAAAGTTAAACAACTATTTATTCAATCATTTCTTGTTTCAGTCATGCTTTATGAATACATTTTTAGGTTTATTCACTTAACATGCATTTTACAAATCACTAGGTGCACACACTGAGATTTGCACCCCCGGAGAAACAAAACTATGAGTCATCTTCCATGTTTTGGAAGACATGCCAATATAGTAAGAAAGCTAGATATAAATGAGTATTATAATACAGATGTGCAAATACTGTTTTAATACACAAAGAGGTAGTGATTTAATGGGGACTTTAGAATTTGACAAAATGTTCACAAAGAAGGAATTTGAGCTGGATATTGAAGGGTGATTTCTATAGTTTCAATGTTTGTGTCCCAGTCCCCTTCCAAATTCATATGTTAAAAACCTAATGCTTGGTGTGAATCAGTCATGAAGAGCGAGCTCTCATGAATAGAATCAGTGCCCTTTATAAAAGAGGTCCCAGAGAGACCCTGGGCTCTTCAACCATTTGAGGACACAGCAAGAAGCTGGTAGCCTGCAACCTGGAAGAGAGCCTTAACCAAAACCTGGCCATGTTGGCACCCTGATTTTGGACTTGCAGGCCTCAGAACTGTGAAAAATAAAGTTCTAGTGTTCATAGGACATTTAGTTTGTGGTATTTTGTTCTAGCAGCTTGAATAGACTTAAACAGTGATGTTCCATGAAATATTGTTGCATAATAAGTAACCTCAAAACTTAGTGCCTTAAAATAACAATTAACAATTATCAACAACAAAATAGTAATCAACAGTTAAGATATTAAATCTGCAATTTGCTAAGTATTCATGAGGGAAGGCTCATCTCAGCTGTATGTGGCCTGAGTTGGGGTGGCTTGACTAGGAACTGGAAGAATCACCGTGAAGACAATTCCCTCACGTATTTTGCAAGCTGTTCTTGTACCTTCAGTGTAGTGGCCAGAATGCAAGAGTGAGCTTCCAAAAACAGCCAGGTGGATGGTGTTGCCTTTTATACTATGACCTTGCAAGTTACATAAAAAGTGAAGGCACAGGCCTGCCCTGATGCAAGGAGAATACAACAGACCCAGCTTTCTCTAGGAAGAGTATATCATCTCATTGCAAAAATGGCCTGTGGAATGAGAGAATCATTGTGGTAATCCTGGAAAATAAGTAGCTGGGGTTTTTTTGTTATTGTTTTGTTTCGTTTTGTTTTTCAGATAATGAAGATATGTAAGAAATTTTAAACAAATAGATCAGCCTGGACAAAAGTGCAGAATAGAGGAGTATTTGGAAAACTGGATTTACCAACAGATATTTTCAATCATTCTTCATACATAGTTTCAGTATTGTTTCTAATAACACTTTATATAACAAATGTAAATATAAAGGAAAATGGGCAAATAACATAAAATACATTTTTATTTTGCGATAAGCTCACTTTCTTTAGCAGTCAATATATACTTAATAAAATATAGTTTATTTTACAATGTAACTTTATTAAAGGAAACATGTTATTTTGATAAAAATTCCAAAGGAAAAATTTTAAAAAATTAAACAACTTTTTTAGTAAAGAGCTATGTGGTAATTTTATTCCAGCAGAGATTTACTATAGAACAAGACACAAAATAATTAACAAAATGGAACATTTGAAAATTTGAAGACATATAATTGGACTTAGAAGGGAAACAGGAGTGATATTGGCTTTTTTCAGTTCATATAAAAAGAGCACATGACTCTAGAATACACGGTACTATTTGTAGCTGCTCAGTCTCCAGATAATCAATATGTATAAGAGATGTTTTGATCTTATTGTTGACTATTTTTACCAATTTAGCTTTGAGAAGCATATAGATAAAAATGTCAGCAGTCAGCCAATTATTAACAAATTTACATTTTATTTAGTTATTTAAGACATGGTAAAATGTTGGAAAGAAATAAAATGTTAAATTAGTTTTTGGCTTATTTTCTTTTGGCATTTATTTTTACCTCCTCTATTAAGTTCTCTGTTTTCTTATTTTTAATTTTAAAATGATTTGAAATGTGAATGATTGAACTCTATTCGCTTAAGTTTTATTCTTATTTGGCAGACCTGTCAAAGGAAGAAGGTTTTATTTTTGTTTTTGTTTTTTTATTTATTTTTATTTTTTGCATATGTTATGAATTTTAACAGCATTTCCACTAACACACACACATATACACACACTCATGTAGGTAACACACACACTTTTTTCAATGGCAGAGCTTTGGTTTGGGTTCTCTGAAAAATGGATATCAAGATAGAATTGTATTACAAGAGATTTCTGCAGGAAACTTCTGTGAAGATTAAAAAGTGGAAAGAAGGAGTAAGTAAAGATAGCTTTCAGACTCTAATGCAGATTTGACATCTGTAACAGAAGAGTATGAAAAAATGAGATTGTGTAGGAAGAGTCTAAGACTTCAGCACAGTTCTGAAAAATTTGGCTAGACTAATATGGAGACCAGAGCCAAAGTTATCTATTATTCAAGTCTCATGGACCATCAAAATGAGTGGATGCTAACACTGTGGCCGTGCTAAATTACTATCTGGGAAAAGTCTAGGCAATATTCAAACTTAGAGTGAGTGACATGGTAGATCTAGAGGGGCAGCAGCTGGAGTTGCCAGTCATCTATGCTTCGCAGCAGGAAATCAGAGCTGTGCATGTTATTGATACTGTAAGAAAACATAATAAATAAGTAAATGATAAAAGTGACACTAGAAAGTCCATTAAAATAACATAATGACTCTGTTGGTTTCCCATCTCAAATTTAGAGTCAGTTGTTTTCTTGAACTGTGTTCTTGTATAGGCAGTGAAATACCTGAAAATAAGGAATCGTATATGAAAAAGAACAAAGAAACAATATTTTAGTGGAGCTATTCACAATAATCGAGTTCCAGAAATATTAGCAAACTCCAAACAAAGTCTGGCAGCTAATATGTATAAGGATAATGGTCAGTGTTAGGAGTGAGATGGAGATTTAGCGTCATGAGTTGGAAGAGAGATAGTTAGAGACATCAGATGCCTGGCTACATCAGTAGTTAGGAAACTGGTACCCTGCAAGACTGATAGTAAAGTATAGAGCTGGGAACTGAGATAGCCCAGCTGGCCTGAGAAGAACAAAACAAAAACAAAAACAAAAACAAAAACACAGGATTTTCCAGAATTCCATGGACTCTGCGAGATACAAAAGTCTTGAATTTCAGAGTGACAACTTTTCCACTGAGAGTAGCTTAGGGAGATTGCATTCTGGTTCTAATTGCTGGAACACTATAGTTTTACTAACTTTGTGGCATAGGAAGTTGTAGATTTAGGGTAATTTAAAAAATATATCTCTTTATACAAAGGATTTTGAAATTTTACCAACGTACATGTACATGGGTTCTGTGTCCTTAGTGTTATCTCTCTTACTTCGATCTTCCTGCCTCCCACTCATAAAGACTCTGATGATTATATTGGACCACAAGGATAAATGAGATAATCTCACCAGTATATGATCCTTAAATTAATTCACACCTGCAAAATTCCTTCTACCATTAAGGTAACATCGTCATGAGTTATGGAGATTAGGACATGGACATTTAGGAAGAGAGCTATTATTCTCTGTTCACAATTCCTAAGTAGCATAAGTGCATACTGGTACAAAGTCCAAAAATATATATACAAATAAAAAAAATCTAGCAGTCAACAAAGAAAAATAGCCTATTGCTTATACACAGTAAGAACTTATAATAAAGCAGGAAAAATATGACCCATTGTAGACACATGTAGAAAAAGTAATCAAATAAAATAGATCTAGGGATAACTGATGTATTAGGATTATTAGAAAAGGACTCTAAAGAGGTTATTACAACTCTATTCAACATGTTCAAGAAGTTAAGTGAAACTTTGAACGTGTTTAATGAAGAGAAGTTATAGAAAGAACCAAATTGAAATTCTAGAGATAAAATCTTTAATGTCTGAGAAGAAAAATACACTGAATGAGATTAATTGCACATTAGACTTTTTGAAGAAGATTAGTGATGTTGAAGACATTATAAATTATCAAACGCAAAACAAAAGAAAAAGGTTGAAAAAAATGAGCATCACTGACTCGCTGAAACAAGATAAAAACATTATTTAGGAAAAGGAAGGATAAGTGAGCGAGGAATGATGAACTTCTAATATTTAGACGACTATCAAGTCACCATTGCCAGGCATGAGACAGCAACTGCACTGACATCAGTCACTGAAGATGAATGTAACCAATGGAGGGAATTGTTTTTTAAATTTGATCACAGTTTATAGAGTTAAAAAAAAAAAAGTAAGCAATAGAATTTAGGAATGACAGACCCAGCTCCTGAGGAGTTGGCTCATTAGATAAATAAGGAAATGTAAAATAATGAGACACAAGCTAAACATACAATCCCTTGCTTATTGTTATTTTTAATAGCTAAAAAGCAAAGAATTAAAGAGCAGTGTGGGGATAAATCCTGGCACTGTGCTGAACTCAAATTTCCATGAGTCCACACTAAGTCTCCTAGGCTCAGGGCTTCCACTTAAGGGGAAAATTAAACTGGAATAATACATAGTACCACTATGACCTCTGGTCACCAAGAAAGTATTCCAAGTGGTAGAGCTAGGAAAAACCAAGAAACCCCTGAAACCAGGGGATATAGTGTAAAGGAGTTTTCTTATTTTGTGAATCAAGGTAATCAGCTTCCTAAAGAACTTCACTAAAGTGGGTCTTGAGAGTAAATAACTTGGAATCAGGCCTCTTGGTTTTAAATGCTGCAGAATAGAGGTCCATGTTTGGGTTGATGCAGAACCCACGGACTACTATTGAACTATCACAGATATCTATTCCTGATTCAAACACATGGCAGGTTGTTCTACAGGGGACAGTGGCCTGGTAGACTGGATAAATGCTTATAAATGGTATCTCATTGTGATTTTGATTTGCATTTCCTTAATAGCTATTGAAGTTGAGCATCTTTTCATATATCTGTTGGCCATTTGTGTGTCTTCTTGGGAGAAGTGTCTCTTCAGGTCTTCTGCCCATTTTTAATTTAACTTTTTATTAGTACCTACTCCTCCTCCACTCCCTCTACTTCTCCCACCTCAGAGTCCATAAAACTGGCAGAGACTTTGGTTCAAGCCTCCCTCAACAGTACAGTGAAATAACCTCCATATCTGTGCTGATCCAGCTGACCCTTAAATGGCATGCCGTTCCATGGGAGAAAATGAAACCAGGAGGAGTTTGTGCTTTTTGGGGCTCTAAACTCTTACTTATACAATTACAGTAAATGACTAAAGGTTTAACTCTCACTTTTGTCTTGTTGCTTTAATTGTCTACTGTGACAGACATCTGACAGCAAAATTTTCTCTCCCAGCGCAGCAGAGCTCTTGAGCACATACCACCTATAATACTATTAGTCCTTGATATGGTTTCAACAATGCAAAATTATAACAAGCTAAAAGAGACTGGTAATTAAGGATCTTATAAATGCTTTTCTTTTCTTAATACCAAGCTAGGAAAAGAATTAAAGAGTTTGCTTTCATATGAAAAATTTCAATTCATATTTATTGTATTGCCACAGGTTTCTTTGAATTGATTAAATCACTATTAAAATTTAATTAGAATGGATTTAGACTTGATGCAGGTCATAATCATAATAATATACCACAATGATGACATTATGATAATATCAGAAACTGAAGAAGAGCAAGTTAGGATGACAAACAAAGTGGTGAGACATATGAATAATAGAAGTTAGTTAGTAAATCTAGCAAAAGACCAAGGGCTTGGCCAAATGGTGAAATTTTTAAAAATGACTTAAACAGAAACCAATCATGATTTTTTATGGGCAACTAAAAATAGATCACTGTCATTGCCAGCACCTAAGACTAAGCATGAGTATGGAGCCTGATCATGGTGTTTGTATTTTGAAGGATTTATATTCCACAACTGAGACTATTGCTAGCTCCTATTCATAAGACTACCCCCCAAAAAGGTATATTTGAATGGGGCTTGAACAACAGCAACCTATCTCTAAGTTAGAAAACATGATGACTCAATTAATGCTTTTTAGTTTGTATGGTCTCACTCAAATATAATTTTAGAAGTATCTTCAATTAGCACTTACATGGACTGAAACTTAAGTCAAAAGCTCAAAATAACCTCTGGAAATTGGATCGAAAAATGTGATATGTAGTACACACTGTTTGAGAAATAATCATTGGATTATCATTGTGTATTATTTGAAACTGTCCCTATGATGGTCATAAAAAATATTGAAATTTGAAATACACATAATGTCTTGAGTAATGGTGAAGAAACACTCTAATAAAGAAGGCAGTGCTCAGAAGAGCTCCACAATAAAAATGGAAATGATTCATACAGAAAAATGCTGCTGGAGGATTGCAGGGAGGTACTCATTAAATCAAAGAGCCAGTAGCCTATTTTCCTCTAGGACTGACTTTGGAACCACCTGAATCGCTCATGGATCCTATTGCAGAATGGTTAGTATCCTACAGACTGCTTTCCATTTACCAACAACATTTTTGGGTTTACAAATAAAAATCCCAAGGTGAGTGGAAAGCATGCTTTTTGAAGTTCATGGCACTATGACCAACTGGTGAAAAAACTCTGATTGAAGAAAGTAAGGAAAACCAGCCCAGTGGGCTGATTTGAATGTTGTTTTTTCTGCAGCAAAGGAAGAACTGAGCAACTCTAAGAGTCCCAAAGTCTGGGTGTATTGAAAACTATTGGTATTTTAATAAATGCTATTCGACAAAGGATGGTAGAAAAACTTGATACTCATATTTGAAAAATAATATTTACCTTCACTTTACAACAATCACAAAATTAACCCAAATAAATCATAGGTATAAATGTAAGAGCTAAAACTGTAAAACTCATAGAATATAGGATAATATATAATCTCTTGATATCACCATAACAAAACATTGTTTATAGGAAGCAAAAATTATAAAACATGAAAGCAAAATTGATAAATTGTATTGACAAAATTTAAAAACATTTTTTTCTTCAAAATACTCATTGAGAAAATGAAAATATAGGCCACAGAATGGAAAAAAAAAATATTTGCAAATAATAGATCTAATAGAAATTGTATACAGTACAAAAAAGACTATTAAAATTTGATAATAATACAAAAAATTTTAATAATAGGCAATAGTTTAAACAGATGCTTCATTAGAGAATATATGTATATAAATGGCCAAAACACATTTAAAAAATGCTTAATATTAGCTATCAAATAAATGAAAAATTTAAATGACAAATACCAACAGATAATCATTGAAACAAGTAAAATTAAAAAGGCTTGTAAAATTAAGCACTGGACAGGATATAGAAAAACAAACTCTCAGATACTGCTGGTGAATGTGTAAAATGATAAAACTATATTGGAAAAAAATTTCGCATATTTTTATAAAATTAAAAGTTCACCTAAAATAAAACAAATCTTACAAATTTTCTGCTCCTGAGTGTTTAACCAAAATAAGTGAAGTCATATATTCAAAAAGAAAATGTGTACATGAATATTTAAATATCTTTTTTATAATAGCAAAACCCGAAGACAATTTACT